>NC_056728.1:402757909-402874227 GCF_019279795.1 Protopterus annectens
TTGGACCCATGCTGTTGTATGAGTTCTTTCAAGGATTCAGTACTTCTTTGGTATTTCTGCATGAATTTCTTACAGTCCCCTTGTTCCATGCTTCCCAGGATGCTAGCAGAGCGCATAGTTTTTTTTCCTTGCCCACTCTTTTTGAATAGTTAATGCAGTCTCAGTTCCATTCTGGCCTCAGATGTTTCCATCACAGTCTTTAACAGTTCATTTTCCTGAAGGAGTGATAGTATTACCCCCAAATGTTCTATGACCTCTTCTATAATTTCACCTAAAAATTGCTCATTATCTGATATGTCTCCAGTCTGGTATTTTTTTTTCTATTTCTAGAAAAACATCCTTGATAGCTTTTCATTTTTCTCCATCTGTCTCTTTCGTTTGTGGTCCCTTATGGCAGGTCATCTTTTGGTACATCTCTGATATTACTTCTGTGCATTTGCATTCTTCTCTCTGAGATCTATGTTTGTTTTCTGGACGTTGTATATTGGTGGAGTGATTTGTATTCTTTTTACTTACTGTGATTTTAGCCAAATTTATTGTGGATGAGCTTATGTTGTCATTATTCCTATTTCTTTCTAGGAGCCTCAGAACTTTGTCTGTTAACTGTTCCATACCATACTAGAAGTCCCAGAGGAAGTCTATTTTGTTTACTTCCTGTCTGTAATTAAATCACACTCACTGTATAGGGATTAGCTTGTTTACAGAAAGAGCACAAGTCCCTCATGCTCCTGACCCACATGTGGCATCATGTTCTAACTGCTGAGGGCATATTGTAGATCAATCATGTAAGGTCTGCTATAAGAGCATACAACTTTTAAGACTCTAATTAATGATTATCTTGGTGTGTGGTAATGGGTTTTGTTGCTTTATAATTATATGTAACATTTAATTGCAGTGTTACAGTATCTTGTGGCTATTTTAGCTGCCTGAAGAGTAGTGGTTGCTTGAAATGGTTTCGCATATACTGCTGTTGTTGGAATAACATCTTTAACCTTAAATGTGGCACAGGATCCTGGATTAGTAGTCTTAAATAACTTTTTCACTTGCTGCTGTTGTTAAGATAGCATTTTAAATGATTAAGTGTTACAGACCCTAGAATAGTATCCCTATATCCCTCCTTTAGTTCATAACTACCATTAACCAGAACTGAAACAATAACAACTGAGTGCCAGCACTTTTCCTTAATTTGTTGAAAGCCTTTAATATGGTATCACATCAAAAGTTGCCACACAGACTGTCCTCCACAGGAATGTAGGAATCTTCTCTATCCTGGTTTTACATCTATATCTTAAACAGTTAGCAGGTTTTAAAATTTCAAAACATCTCTTCCTTCCTCCCTTTCACTGTTGGAGTCCCTCAAGGCACAATAACAGGTGCATTACTTTCCATGTATTCATAAACAACTAATATTTAGCAACAAAACAAGTCACCATTTTCTAATCCAGATGACACAGTATTCATCTGATATGTAAAAAGTCTAGACAAACTACAAGAGATCACATAAGGATCTTTTTACAACATCAGTTCCTGGCTGACTGATTTCCAGCATATCACTCAATCAACTGTCCAGATTTTTGCAGAATGTCCAGATTTCTGCCTCATATTTTTAGTCTGTTTCGCATAAAATTTGTGATTTTCTGGCAAATCATTGGGATGATCTGAAGATTGAAGTCACTAAATAATGATATACATTTGTGTTTCAGACTTCATATCCTTCAGAAAATGCATGCTAAGACAAATCATGTTATTATAGCAACTTTCTAAGTTTATAAGAGCAGTATTTAAAATCTTTCTCTATTTTGTCCTCTCATTCTGGTAGGCTTTGTCCAGATTTTTTGCAGTGAGAGGTTGAGAGGTATGATTCTCAGTTACTCCTGAATCCCCAAAAAGCAAACTGATCTTATGTACCACAAACAAACTACCTGGCCACAAAAAATATTTCTCAATAACTTCTTTCAGCAACCATAAGACAGAACTATTCAGCCACACAAAACCTCTGGGTGTCCACCACATAAAACATGTTGTAAAGAGATCTCACTAAAAACTGGAGATTTTCTACAGTGTTAAGCCTTACCTCTCAGATAATGCCAAAATAAAGGTTGCTTCATCTTTCCTCATCCTAGAACTTCTGAATGCAACCCCTATACTGATCAACCTACAGTCTACTCAACTCACCCTATTAGACAAAAGCTACAATAGCCAAATTTGTACCACTACAGATCACATCACTGAATGTCCTTAGGGAATTTCAGATGTTTGAAATAAGACACCACTTAACCTGCCCAAAACTAATCACCACCCATGCACTCATTTATAAACCAGACAAACGCCCTAGCATAGAAATATTCTTCAGCTTTACTCTCCTGGCAGACTGCTATGCTGTACTGGTAAAATGTCTGTGCCAAATAAAGAAATATTGTAGGTGATTCCTTGTACTTCTTCTGTCTCTCTAAGATATAGAACTCCTTACCTGTCAATTAGACAAATTACATTTATAATTACAATCTTCCTATATTGACACTTAAATCACTTCCACCCCATCTTTTTTATTCATCCTCTCTTTTCTACTCTCCACTATTAATCCTCTTAAATATTGCTGCTATAAAATTCCAGTTTCTACTTACTTATCACTTGCTCCCTTTTTTCTCCTATTCCTCAACATTTCCTTCTCTATTTTAGCTTACACTAAGTTTTGTTTAGAATTCCTGCAATATTATATACTTAAAATGTTAAAGGAAAAAATAGAACCATCGGGATACACCAGCTGAATTTCCAAAATTAAATTAAATATATAAAATAAAGAAATAGCGCTGTATAGGTGGAATAATTTAATAAAATGCTGTAAAACATACAAAATACAAAATAAAATAAAGCACAGCAAGCTAATTAATTATGTTAATTGGTTGAAGAATTTTATTGGATGTAGGAATATATTTAAGACATGCTTATATTGTATAGTGTGTATCTATATGGTCTGAGGAAGCATTTTATGATAAAGCGCTTACCGTGTTTTATTTTGTATTTTGCATGTTTTACAGTATTTTATTAAATTAGTCCATCTATACAGCGCTATTTCTTTATTTTATATACTTAAAATTTTCTTACATCTAATATTTACTTTATATTTATCATTTAATAATCTCATTTTTACATTATGTATGCTGTGCTTCATACTGCATATTTGTTTGGAATTATTGGAACTTTTCTCCTTATGCCTCCCTTGAAAAGGGGTAGATTTCATCCCCAGTTGGACTATCCTGCTAAATAAATACAATATTTTATTTAACATTTGTGAACTGGGAAAGTCTGACTAGGATAGCGCTTATTTTCAGCAGAACCCCAGGGAGAAATGCTCCAGACACATGTTTTTGGAATGCAAATGGAAACTTGGAGCACCCATAGGAAATCCACACAAATGCAGGGAGGACATTCAGACTCTGCACAGAAGGCACCTCAGCCAAGAATCGAGAACCTCTTGCTGGGAGGTGACAAAGTTAACTGCTGAACCACTATGCAGCCCAATAAATAAACAAATGCATAAATAATCTAAAATCAGGTTTAAATGAAGATTTAGAGAATGATGATCAATTTCAGCACATACCTAGTTATACCACACGGATACAGATGTACAGTGATTTAGTTTACACATTAAAATGATGGAGCAGGACAGTTTTTAGGATGGGCAAGAAAGGAGGTTTGGCTGATTAGAATAAAAGGTAAGCAGGGCAGAGCATTTTATTTGTACACAGGAGCAGGAGACAATTTCTAGGTGAAGGTGTGTGTGTGTTGGGATGGGGCAAATGCCTGCCTCAGCAAGGGTATATATGGTTCAAGAAAGGAGATAAATGTGTGAAAAATTCCACTTTAACATATCCAAGGAGCTGAGGTATATACATTTGGAAATATGTTGAGTGGCTTATTTTGAGTAAAGTAGGATATGAATGCTTACCTGAACAAGGGATCACACAACTCAACAAAGGAGTTAAGTAAGTAAATGTTGGCTGACTAATATATCCAAGAGCTGAGGTGCAGACATTGGAATTTATAGTGAGTGGTTTATAGTGAATTAGTGCCTCACCTGTTTCTAGCTGTCCCTTTCCAAAAGAAGGAGGCATGGTTTCTGCCATTCATTTGAAAATCAGATGGCATACAATGACTGGTGTATGTATTCTTTGGCAGAGCAGTTGGTATTCCTCCACAAAAGAAAGCTGCCAGTGGTTAGGGCATTTGTGACACATGCAAAGATGAATGAGTGCTAGAGGAAGTGTAATCCCTCTAATTAATATAAACTGTATATATATATATATATATATATATATATATATATATATATATATATATATATATTATATATATATATGGTATTCATCAATCTTTATTAGCCTGAATAAAATGAAGATTCCATATTTAGTTACTATGTTTACAGTCCAGGGGACCATTGAAGAGCATAGCCTAACCTGCCCCAAGCACAGTCTGGTTAAGTTATTTGTTCAAGGTCACACAGCAAGCAAATAAGGAGTGAATGAATTAAGCCCTGTACCCAAGCAAGTAGAGCTCAAAGACTTAACCCACTGCACCAACTGCCAGAAAACATGCCATGTCTTTTTTTTTTTGCTGGCTTACCTGTAAAATGCAACACAAAAAAGGCACATTTTTATTTGCAAGTACACCAACTTATTTCAGCGTTCAGCTCATCTTAACTTTATAATGTCTTTGAATGCTATATATAGCAAGTTCTGTATACATTTTGTGCCTAAATTAGAAACTGTTTCAAGTGTTTCTTTGTAAAATGATTTGTCAAAATGTGCCTGGAGTGTGTTACATAAAATATTCATACCTATGATTAGGGAACTGATCCCATGATGAGTGATGAATCCACAAATCAAGTGCAATAATTACAGAGTGAAACATGTTTAGCACAAGCGTTAGACAGCATGTATTCCACCTTTGTATTCTCCACTAGCTTAGGTTTGAAACAATGCCTCACGTTGGTATCAGTGTTTTGCAATAATTGTCTGTATTATTTGTTGATAAGAATTGTATACAGTCATCATAGGCTAATGTATTTTAGTAGTGTTATAAGGTTTATGTTAGTTTTTTTAGTTTAACAAATATGTTGACTCCTGATATTTTAAGTGCCATTTATTTACTGTCCAAGTTTTAGAAGTGCAGCTTATGCACAGTACAAAAATGTCAACTCAAGCTTATTTTCCCCCAAAAAAGAGAAAGAAAGAAACAAAAGTAAAATAGAATCACACTATTCTGATTACTTAGAGCTCAGTTCAGTTTTAGTGCTCCTCAAAAGCCATCAGTTCATTTCATTAAAGATAGGGCTCAGTAAGCTGCCTGTAAACTCCACTTGCATCCACAGCTTAGATTCCTAGTAAACCCACAGGTTAAAATGAAACTCCACAAGTAAACCCATGACTCCCAGCACCCCATAGCCATGCCAATATTCCGTAAATAAATTGATGACTTCTTGTGGTTATGACTTAGTCCAATAGTATTCATTCTTGGCTTACAAGCCCTTTTCTAAGATATCCAAGATGTACAGATGCTTTGATGACACCTAATTTTGAAACACATAGGGAGGACTGAAGACACCTAATTTTGAAACATAAACTCCACTTCCAATTGTTCTGCAGACTGTTGTTTCACTGTGGCAACCCCTAATGGGAAAAGCCGAAAGGAGAAGAAGGAGACAGAAAGGTCTTCAGTGAGGACTGAGTCATATATTGGATAACATCAGTCCCCACCCCCCCTTAACTGAAATCCTGCACAAGGAGTGTACTCAGTAAATTCCCACCATTTCTAGACATTCAGAAATTTAAGGAAGTGGTTGTTAATGCAGAATAGCTCATTCTGTCTTCTTCATCTAATTATGCCAGCACTCTACCACATCATATCACAATCCATACTTGCTTTTGGAATTCTCATGAATATTTGTTTACCTTCTTGTTCTTACAGTTTTGATTTACCACAATAATGTGTTAATATTTGTAATACCTTCATCCTTCTTTGATCTCATTGTTTGATACATACAGCCCTTCTAACTTGAAGTGTGCCAGGAAAAAAGGAAGAAATAGGTATCAGAAGCAATAGTGAGAAAGCTGTTGACTTTAAGGCCCACTAAATTCATACTATCATAGGGCCTTCATATATTTTCTCTATTACAAGAGAGGTGATAACAGAGATCAGTTGATTCTTTTCATTCATTTATTCACAGATAAGGCGGTTGTCTGTGGTACAGTATTCAGGAATGATATCACTTATTGCAGCAGTATATGCGGAGAAATGCAGATATTAACTGAGCAGTGACAACAAGCAAGCAGTTTTGGTCTATGCATTAATGTAGGTATGGATTTATTGTTCTGTATTTGTTTTCTGGGACTGTCCAGCTGGGCAACCCATTTTCAGTGGAGTCCTGGGAAGAGCATCCCTAAAATGAAAAAAGAAAGAAAGAAAATTATACGAAAAGAAAAGAGTAGAATAATTTAAAAAATAGAAACATTCATGTTATTATACATTATAAGCTATGAATTACATAAAAGGTTTTAGATAACATTTCACTGTCAATACAAATATATAGCTATTGATATAAATATAGACACAGGCATAGATATAGATATTGATATCAACAAGGATTCATGACTATACATAAAAATCTTAGATTGAACAAATACTAATTAATGCTTGTCGTATGAAAATAATTTCATTCATCACCCACAATTGCAATGTTCAAAGTTCAGAGTAGCTTGATACATCTATGCATAGGTTTAGTGATTCTGAGTTCTATGATCAATAGTTTAGCAAGAAATGCCAAATAAGCTGAATGAAGCAGAACATTAGTTTGGTCATGGGACATCATCCAAAGAATTATTTTGTAAGAAGATGAGGTCATGATAATGAGACATTGAGGGGGAAGCTGTATGATGTTGCAGATCCAAATATAATTACCCTGGGGTTAGGAAACTTGTGAAAATTCAAATACCTTTCTGTAAAGATGAATCCTTTTTGTAAGTTAGTGTTTGTACCACTGTATACCACTTGTTAGGTCTCTGAGAACCCCTGTCTGTTAGATGATTTGGGTATGAGAATAACATACGGTATCCATGACAGCATGTGGGTTCTATTTCCATAGGATATTATAGCAATAACCCACGCCTGGGTGTGGGTAATGCGGGATTTACCCACGGTTGGCATGGTTCACCCTCGGGACCAAACAAAGACAACCGTGGGTAAATCCCACATTACCCACACCCAGAAGTGGGTTATTGCTATTATACTATGACATTATTTAAGAAAAGAAATAATTACTTTTCTTAAATAATGGCATTGTATAATGCCTCTTTGCTGCCCTTCCGCAGCTGGCTGGTATCCGCGGCAGTTCTGATGTACTGCACATGCCTACGCAGTACATCAGAGCTGTGGCCAAAAGCAATGGAGAAAGCAAGATCTCCGTTGCTTTTTTACTGTTTCACTATGTTAAATGGGTTTACATAGCGAGACAGCTTTAAAATAAGCAACGGAGATGTCCGTTGCTTATTTTAAAGCTGTCTCGCATGTTAAACACATTTAACATAGCGAACAGTAAAGCAACGGAGATCTTGCTTTCTCCGTTAACAAACCTGTCTCGCTATGTTAAATGGGTTTAACATAGCGAGACAGCTTTAAAATAAGCAACGGATCTCCGTTGCTTATTTTAAAGCTGTCTCGCTATGTTAAACCCATTTAACATAGCGAGACAGGTTTAAAAAAGCAACGGAGAAAGCAAGATCTCCGTTGCTTTTTACACTATTAAGCTATGTTAAAGGAGTTTAACATAGCGAGACAGCTTTAAAAAAAGCAACGGAGATCTGCGTTGCTTTTTTTAAACCTGTGTCGCTATGTTAAACTCTTTTAACATAGCGAGACAGTGTTTTAAAAGAGACTTATACTAATGGAAAAAGTCCGGGCAACCGGACCTTTTTCCATTAGTATAAGTCGATTTACAACGTGCACGCTGGCCAATCAGTGTGCATGTTTTGGAATATTAATGGGGGGTCATGGTATAATGTCAAATAATAATGGGCATTTGAGCAGAGAAAGACTTTGGTGCACTAAGTAGAACTGACAGATATGTTTTATTTGAATTTAGGCCACTGAAAATCTTGTAATGAGTAGCTATGATGGGTTCTTCTGTTGTGACCTGTCACAACTAACAACTCAGCTGTATGTCTCACCTAGTTGTTGTTGCAGAGGAGAGGGCAAATTATCACTATGTGGTAAGAGTGCATTAGTGATAGTAGCAAACATGTTCTGGCTATAGCTACTCTCGCTTTATTAGTAAGGAATGTCTTAGCTCTGTTGCACATGTGAAGGTATAGTGCAGTCCCATTAAATGCAAGTCAGTTTTTTTCTAGTAAGACCTGAGAGGAGAAACACCAAGACACAGATTTGCATGCAACTTTTCTTCAAAAACAGCCAATACATTTATGTAGGATATCACTGGAATTTTAAAGCAACACAAAGTACTCAAAGGAAAGCTATGAAAACATGAGGGAACATGAAAAATCCATGCAGACAACAGCTGGTTTTCAGTGGTAAATCATACATGCATCCTGAAATAGAGATTCAGCATCATTAACCACTGCATCACTCTGTCCCTTCCAGCAAGTTAATGACAGGAACACAGGGTATACCAGCAGAGAATACTCAACCTTTTAAATTATATTTTGTTGGTGAAATGAATAAAGATTGCATTGAGTTAGTTTGTGAGCTATACTTAACAATAACTGAGTACAACGAATATTCATAATACATTAGTTTCCAGTTATATCTTTGGTACCATGCTTTTCTGGTGCATCCTAATTAATGCAGTTAATATGGTAATATGTATCCTTCGGTAAAGGTGTGGTTTGGCGAGCATACTCATGTATCTTTAAAAGTGTGAGGAATGCACTTGAATCAGTGTTATGTACTGTACATCAGCTAAACCTTATTTTGTCACTAAAATAATTCAATTAAAATAAAGGCACCATTGATGCAATGGATTTTAGAAAGTAAAATAAAGGCATACCTGATGCAACAGTTTTTCATTGGTTTGTGTATCTGCTGGACAAAGTACACTATAAACTGTCATATTATTTTTAAAATGCAAAAGGCACAACCCTAAGTTTTCTTAACTGGTTATTGAAAAGAAAATTAGGAGCGTGACATATTGCAATGGTCTATGTTGATACATACAAGCAAGAAATATCAGGGCTCATGTTCTATTCTGAGAGTAGATTAGTGCTGTGGTTTCAAAGTGGTTTATAAATGTATTTCATTATTATTGATTAAGTGACAAGTACAAGTCAGCTGATGTTTCTGGCAAGTTTTTGTGCAATGCTCAAAAAGTTACAGGTCCTGGCATTTGGGAATTATGCATTGCTTAAACTGTAAGAAAAAAAATCAGACAGCATACATAACAACACTTTTCAAGATGCAACCATTGGCATGCACTGTATAAATTTTGCATGGCACTGTATGTACAGTTACAAAAAAAAGGAGAAAAAAAAAACCGACAATCAAACCAGTGTCAAAATAGTTTATTCAGCATACATTGCTCTAGAAATAAATATTACATCTTTTTTCAGATGTTGCTATCTAGTTAAAAAAGTTATGCGTTACATATCAAATCAGGCTGACAATTTAAGTAATTTTTTGTCTTTTTCCTTCTCTGTACAAGGTCATTAATTGCTACTGGGACCTTTATAAGCCCTATGCTGCTGATGGGGTAAGAACTCTATTGTTAAATGTATTATGGCAGGGCTGTCTTTAGAGATTGCCTGCTTGATTGCTTTGTAATGGCCCAGTGGCACACAGCAATTAAAATCTATAGACCTTTATAACCCCCACTGATGTTTTATGGGCCTTTTTGTGTCCTTCAATATGATTTACCATTTGTGTCTCTCCCAGATGGACTTATTTCAGAAATCATAGTAGAGAATTTTCTCCGATGTGATAAAGCCAGTTATACTGAGTATGAAAGGTTAATGACTATATTCATAAAGAACATATGTTTTAAACCATTTGTGAATGTTATAAAAATAATTGTTATCTGCAGCCTGTCAAACAGACCTTTATATCTTTTGTGAAAGGTCTGGATTATAGTCCAAGAAACAGTGACATGATTTTCTTCATACATCGATATGTGTTTCCTTGTACACAGAACAGATTGTATATTATGTGTATATCTTTATGTGTGTGTGTGTGTGTGTGTGTGTGTGTGTGTGTGTGTGTGTGTGTGTGTTTACTGGTATTTGCGCATGTGTTATATATACTCTCTCCCTTTTTAAATTTCTCTAAATCGTTTCTAATACTGTGACGGGAATGGACCCTATTCTTAAGTCAAAGTACGATTAAAGTTCATGAAATTAGTATTGTTTCACTCTTTGATGTATACATTATATATACCTATGTATGTATGTGCATGTGCCTCTATTGTAATCTAGTTTTTGTATATGTGTCATCTATATCTATGTATATGCGTATGTGTTTGTGTGTGTTTACATGCTTGTGCATACTTGTCTGTATGTGTGTGTGTGTGTGTGTGTGTGTGTGTGTGTGTGTGTGTGTGTTTGCGTAGGGAAGGTGTGTGAATGTTTTCATGTCCATGCCTATGGTGTTCACATATACAAAAATTAAAGACATTTGAAATGTGTGCACTGCAGCAGTATTGAAAGTACCATAACAACACTGGTAGGTATAATAAAATGCTGAGTTCTTTAAAATTAATCAGCTTATCCTCATGCTGTTATGATTTCATTGAGTATATAACCATTATTGTCTATTTCATTTAACTTTCTAGACAACTGTACAATAGGACGTAAATCATGGCATGGAAAAGTTCTGTTTGTCACACTGATCTTCAGTAATGCCCGCACTTTATTCAGCAATGTTGCATGGTTATTTAAAAATTAATATTTATGCTCCTGGGCAAACTGCCTGTCTTATAATTGTTATATATTCCTAATCAAATTGAAAACAATATACTAAAGCTATGTTGGTATATTACACCATCCGTAGTGAGTACCCAATATCTTCATGAAGAGTTCTTCAATTAATGCTGAAATTATGTCATCTGGTCCTGACACAGCACACCAGAGATGTGGGAAGTATTAACTGTGTGAGTCACGGTACAAGTAGAAAGGTGGCTGTGCATTCTCCTCATAACAGGAACAGTAACTGCATGCCTTGTAGTGATAAATTATAATATTCTCTGTACTAATTGTTGCAAGTGTAGTAACTGTAACCATGCAACCTTGCTGAATAAAGTGCAGGCATTGTGATCATTGTATCGCCCAACAAAAAGTAAACTGGATTGAACTCTCAAACTTACTAGCCATAAACCAACTAATAGTAGCTCACTCTGTTATCTATAAACCTGACTATTGCCCAGCCCTATCCAACCTCATACAACCCTATTCTAATCTTACCTCACTCAGATCAGATGATAAAAGCTTGCTCAAAGTTATCAAAACCCACAGTTCTTTTGGCGACTCTTTATACAGCTTCTGCATTGCAAAAACTTGGAATTCCCTTCCCCAGCATCTACTATCTATATCCAATGCACATAGCTTCAAACTGCTCCTTACTAATTATTTCTCCAATCACGGGTTATACTCCTGTACTTCCTCTGGCTAAGCAAACACACTACCCTACTTCTGCCTTTCTGCTTATTCTAACTCAATATCGATTTATTTTACTGTTTGTCTTATTCATATCATACTTGGATATTTAAGATTGTTTTTATTTTATCAGCTATTATTCACTAGATATACACTGTAGTAGGTAATTATGTAAATTTCTTAGTAATCTTTTTGTATTGTAACATGCATATCTGACTATAAATATTGTAATCTTTACTTTGGGAGCTTTTCTCCCTGGGCCTCCGCTGAAAACAAGCTTTGCTTCTTGCCCAGTTGGACACTACCTGGGTACCAAATGTAAATAAATAAAAATAAATAAATATATAGTTTAAAATTCCTGTTTGGAAATACACTACAGCATGTCTAATACTTCTGTATAAACAGTGCTACACACATTACACTTGTTAGACAAATACCCATAATTTAATTTAGTCTCATTTGACTTGATATAAATGACAAGGCCGGTTTATCTTGCATTCTTCGCTGATGCCATGATGCATCTGTTTAGATTCATTCACTGTCCGAAATCGAGATTATTCTGTTTTCATGAAGTATCATGGAGATAATTACACATCACTGAAGTGAAGTGCAACTTATTGACCAAGCAATATCCTGGGTTCTGTGGCTTGTAAAATAGCAGTATAAAATAAAATGACATCTATATCCATATTAGTCATCAGCATCATAACTTAGAACAATTATGAATATAGAAAAATCAATATAGTACTTAACTATCTACAATTACTGAACCAAAAAAATAAACACTGACTGGTATTGTAACTGGAAAGACATATGAATGCAAAACAGACAGTGTAATTTAGAAAAGAAAAGATGAAGTAAACATAATGCAAGGAAAGCAAGCATAAAATGGAAGGGTTCTACCTGACTTAGAAGACCGACATCGAACTGGAGCTCAGAAGATCGAAAGTGAAGAAGACCGACGCGAATCGCGAGTGGCAGAACATCGACAATGCAGAAGACCGACACGACGGATGACAACACCAACGCCGAGGATGCCGACATGGGGAAAGGCTGTGTGAGTATCACGGTAGTGGACGTTAGCAGGTAAGTGTGGAGATTGACGGTCTGTGGGGATAGGGTGGGTTAAGTGAGTTAGGGTTAGGGGTGGGTTAAGTGAGTTAGGGTTAGGGAGGGGTTAAGTGAGTTAGGGTTAGGGTGGGTTAAGTGAGTTAGGGTTAGGGGCGGGTTAAGTGAGTTAGGGTTAGGGGACCTTAGGGTTAGGTAAGGTTTAGTGTGGGCTTGTAAGGATTTTGGTGTGCTTGTGTTGTGTGTGTGGTTTGGGGAATGGGGATGTGTTTTGTTTTTAATTGTTATTGTGGTGTGTGCAGTGTATGGGGTTTCGTGTTTGTGTACCGTCGGTTATTTCGTTGTCGGTTATGTGTGGTTTCGTGTTTATGGACTGTCGAATATGTGGTGTCGGTGATGTGGTTGTCGGTGTTGTGTGGTTTCGACTATGTCAGGTAGAACCAATGGAAGACATTAGATTGTTAATTCATAGTCTAATTGATGGGAGATAAGCATGATGCCACATCTATTTGTCAATGAGTTGGGGCAATATGAGTAAAAGGCAAAATATGCCGAGGGGGAGCAGGTGAATTTTACAGAAATAGACTTATGCAGCTACTGTAAGACAAGAACTGACAATAAATCATGCAGGGGCAGATTATGTCAACACTGCATCAGAAATGTGATACATTTGCAGTGGTGCGGGTCCTGTAGTATGAATGACCATGATGAGGTAAGGAAACTAGCTATTACTTTTTATTTAAACAAGATCAAAACTGATAAATACATTAAACTTTTTCTGTCTGCTTATTTACCATAACGGAGATAACGCAAAAGGCAAAATTAAGCCTGTAACATTTATAATTATATAAATATATATAGCAAGCTCAGATGCTCATAAGCCTAGTACTTATTATACAGCAGGAACTTCTTATTGTAACATTTGTTAATGTCTGTTATGTACTTCACAGATAAAGATTGTAGTTGTCTACTGATGTACTATGTTCTTCATCTGTAAATATGTTGTAAGTAATTGCTATGTTAAATTGTTAATCGCTATGTAATCCAATGTAACTACTGTCTGTTTATTTTAACTGTGGAGCTTTCTTCCCCTGACCACGGCTGAAAATGGACCTACGTCCAGTCGGACACTCCCGGTCAACAAATGTAAATAAATAAATAAATAAAAAATAAACAGTTTTTGAAATTCAAGACATTATATTTAATGCAGAGTTCCAAAATTGGAGTCTAAATGGAAAATACATAAACTGTATTCTAGATACAATGAAAAAGATATTTCCTATTGACCATTTTTTTCACTTGAAATGGATAAGGTACGACAATTTATTAGCCACAAAGGGAAAAGTACTTTTAAAATAGTATTTCATGTGTCTATATATTTCTATACTTCATAAATGTAGTTTTGTCTTATATAAATGTATCTTACATTTTTTGTCATTTATTTCATTCTCATGAGAGAGTAAAGACCATAATGTTCTCTACATTAATATAGATTAACCAGTGGGAGTAGTTATAACACCCACACTGTCAAAGTGACACAAAAGACGCAAAATGTTATCATGTGTGTTACTTGCTCTTACTAAAGATATGTAAGTGAAAGTCCAGTGATGTATTTCAAACTTTTAGATAAAGTATGAACCAACATTCTAACCATAATAGTGTGAAAGCTATGTACACAGCAAAATATTCTGGGCATGACATATTTTATATTGGTAAGACTGGCTGAAAATGTAACCATTATATTTATGTATTTGTATACACTATTAGATGAAAAAAAACTTGTAATGCATTATAACAAGCACTTTATTAGTTCTAGTGGATATAGCACGTCTTTGTTTCATGTCTTGATAGTGTTTTCATTAACCTAGACTTGGTAACCATGATGCAAGTCTTGAATATTTGGAGTTAAAATGTTACTTATTCCTTAATGCTAGTCACCACTCACATTTTGAAGATTATTACTACAAAAAGAACTTGAAAGTATGACCATTGAAATAAACAATGTTTTATGTATTTTGTGTCTTTAAAGCTCCTACATTTGAATATTTTCAGATTATTTTATCTTTGGATTTGTCTTTAAATAAATTTTCTTAACATGTTTTCACATATGTTATGCAATGTTTTGATTGACTTTTAAAGTCATGTTTTTTACCTGTGCCATTTATTTAGTATATTTCAGAAAAGTTTTGTTCTGAAATAGTCTCATGATGGTTTTGAGATGCAAATGCTTAATTTCAATAAACTTTCCTAATTTTGCTATTCATCAGTACAATATGTTGTTATTTTTATTTTTATTGGCATACACAGCTGGGCTGTTCATTTAGCAATATTCTGTTTCACTTTAGAAGGGGAAGCTGCACTGTTCTGTTGATTTACTTGTTTGTTGAACGTTAGCAGTGTTGGCTTCAACTGTTGTGTGCCTATTCTTGTTTACTTTAAATTCAGGTGCGTCAGCCTAGTGATCATTTGTGCTCACTTGCCCAATGCTGCACTGTGTGCTCATTGTTTCACTAATCAAGACCAACCTGGGAATTCATTAACAGTACATACATGTCACACTGAAGCTAACAAAATCAGCCATGTGGGCAGGACAAGCAGCAGTGCTAATCGAATACGCAACACTCTTAGCTGCTTTAAATGTCGAGCAACACCTGCTCATGGCCAGAGCACATGCTTGTAACCATGGTGAGGTGCAGCAGGGCTTGTGTAGACAATGTAAACACAAGATTATAAAGAAGCATAAACTTAGTAAGTGGTATGCGTGAACAGCACAACACTATATAGGGCAGCTTTGAATACAACAAAGACAGTGGAAGCTTAACAAATAACAGTCACTGCTCTGAAATGAACCAAGGACAAACCTAATCAGAATGAGAGACAAATCCACAAATAATCATGGACAATCAGGGTCACAATTTTGAAAATATCACTACTACTAACTTGAGATGTTGACAGAATAAGAGAGTTTAAATTGGTACACATTTTAACAAGTGAATGAAATGTGCACCTCTAAATAGTGTAATTATTTAAGTAAACTTCACCACCTTTCTCCAAAGGTTACACATTATTAAAAGGGATTAGGATGGAGCTAAAATCAGAGTCAAACTTAGGAGTGTTCCTAAAACTCAGGCACAGTAGGTATGATATTAGGGTCTATATCAGAACACCGAAAGTTCACATTATCAAATGTTCTTATGTCAACCCCTAATCAGCGAATGCTGACAACATCGAACATTTAGAACAGCAAATTTTTTCCTAGGGAAAAAATGTGCTGTTCCAAAACACATACACACAACACAAGCACACCAAACAAACAGCAATCCACACACATACACCCAAATTCTTACAGCTAACCCTACACTAAACTTTACAAACACCACTAACTATCCACTTACCTTAACCCAAACCCTAACCCTAAGGTCCGTCACTATCGCACAGTCACCTCACCCGTGCCCTAACCCTAACTCACCCTAACCCTCACATCCACACAATCGCACACATACCTCCCTCGTGCCCTAACCCTAACTCACCTAGCCCATGCCCAATTGCACACTTACCTGAACATGACCTGTAACTTTCTACCACAGCGCTAAAAATAGTGAAAAAACAGAAACAGACAACCTAATTCTTTCCCTAGGAAAAAATTTGGTTATCTGTCGTTTCGCTATTTTAAGCATTCGCTGTACAGGGGTTGATGTAAGAACATTCGAAAGTATGAACTTTTGATGTTCTGATCTAGACCCATGATATTAGTGGCCAAAGAAATATAAAATAGCAGGAGATTGAATTTAGTACAAGTAGTGGACATATAAGAAGCTCAATAGCATTTTCAAGTATATTGGGACATGAAACACAGGAAGTAAATGTTTCAGATAAATCAGTTGTGATGTCTGCACAGACATACAGTTAACACAAGTGTACAAATTTCTATACGTGATATGTATTGAAGTAACAATACACAACTAATGGGAAAGCTTATATGTAAAACTGTGGACCAGTTAAGATAAGGCAACCAGGTATAATACTCAGACAAGTACTGACAGTTGAAACAATAATGACAGTTGTGTCAGCAGCATGCATGTTGGGGAGGATAGGAATGGTCATAGTTAATAATTCCTAATTAGCATTTGATGCTATCCATAAGGACCTGTGATAGAAACAGAACTCTCACTTTGAGCTACATACTAGATTGGTACACATGTATAACTATAACAGATGAGATGTAATATTGGTACACGAGTATAACTATAACAGAAGAGATGTAATATTGGTACACATGTATAACTATAACAGAGGAGATGTAATATTGGTACACATGTACAACTATAACTGATGATATGTAATATTGGTAGATATGTATAACTGTAACAGAGGCGATGTAATACTGGTAGACATGTATAACTATAACCGATGACATGTAATATTGGTACAGATGTATAACTATAACAGATGAGATGTAATATTAGTACACGTGTATAACTATAACAGATGAGATGTAATACTGGTATACATGTAAAATTATAACAGAGGAGATGAAATATTGGTACACGTACAACTATAACAGAGGAGATGTAGTATTAGTACACATGTATAACTATAACAGAGGAGATGCAATATTGTTACACATGTATAACTATAACCAATGACATGTAATATTGGTACACATGTATAACTATAACAGAGGAGATGTAATATTTTTACACATGTATCACTATAACAGGGGAGATGTAATACTGGTACACATGTATAACTATAACAGAGGAGATGCAATATTGGTACATGTGTATAACTATAACAGAGGAGATGTAATATTGGTACATGTGTATAACTATAACAGATGAGATGTAATATTGGTACAAATGTATAACTATAATAGAGGAAATGAAAAATTGGTACACGTATAACTATAGCAGATATTGGTACAAGTGTATAACTATAAAAGGTGACGTAATATTGGTACACATGTATAGCTATAACAGATGAGATATAATATTGGTACACATATATAACTATGACAGAGAAGATGGAATATTGGTACACATGTATAACTATAACAGAGGAGATGTAATATTGGTACACATATATAACTATAACAGATGAAATGTAATATTTACACATGTATAACTATAACCAATGACATGTAATATTGGCACACATGTATAACTATAACAGAGGAAATGTAATATTGGTACATGTGTATAACTATAACCCATGACATGTAATATTGGGACACATGTATAACTATAATAGATGAGATGTAATATTGGTACACATGTATAACTATAACAGAGGAGATGTAATATCGGTACACATGTATAACTATAACAGAAGAGATGTAATATTGGTACACATGTATAACTATAACAGATGAGATGCAATATTTAAACATGGAATAACTGTAACCGAAGACATGTAATACTGGCACACATGGATAACTATAACAGAGGAGAGAAGTAAATATTGTGGGAAGAAATGTCCAAGGAATTGTTATGGCTAGGCTTGCAAGGGCCCTAGGGCCAATAGCCTAGTACCATCCTATGAACCTATAATATTGGTACACATGTATAACTATAACCGATGACATGTAATATTGGTACACGTCTATAACTATAACAGATGAGGTGGAATATTGGTACATGTATAACTATAACAGAGGAGATATAATATTGGTACACATGTATAATTATTACCGACGTAATGTAATATTGGTACATGTGTCTAACTATAACAGACGAGATGTAATATTGGTACACGTATAATTATAATCGATGACATGTAATATTGGTATACATATCTAACTGTAACAGAGAAGATGTAATATTGGTACACATGTATAATTACAACCGATGTAATGTAATATTGGTACACGTGTCTAACTATAATAGAGGAGATGTAATATTAGTACACATGTATAATTATAACCGATGACGTAATATTGGTATACATGTCTTACTATAACAGAGGAGATGTAATATTGGTACATGTGTATAACTTTAAGAGATAAGATGTAATATTGGTACACATGTATAACTGTAACAGAGGAGATGTAATATTGGTATTCATGTATAACAATAACCGATGACATGTAATATCGGTAGATATGTATAAGAATACCCGATGACATGTAATATTGGTACAAATGTATAACTATAGCAGATGAGATGTAATATTGGTACACATGTATAACTATAACAGAGGAGATGTAATTTTGGTACACATGTATAACTATAACAGAGGAGATTTAATATTGGTACACATGTATAACTATAATAGAGGAGATGTAATATTGGTACACATGTATAACTGTAACAGATGAGATGTAATATTTACACATGTATAATTATAACTGATGACATGTAATATTGATACACATGTATAACTATAACAGAGGAGATGTAACATTGGTACACGTATAATTATAACAAATGACATGTAATATTATACACATGTATAACTGGTTCTACCTGACATAGCCGAAACCACACAACACCGACAACCACATCACCGACACCACATATTCGACAGTCCATAAACACGAAACCACACATAACCGACAACGAAATAACCGACGGTACACAAACACGAAACCCCATACACTGCACACACCACAATAACAATTATTAAAAACAAAACACATCCCCATTCCACAAACCACACACACAACACAAGCACACCAAAATCCTTACAAGCCCACACTAAACCTTACCCTAACCCTAAGGTCCGTCACTATCGCACACCCCTAACCCTAACTCACTTAACCCGCCTTATACCCTAACTCACTTAACCCACCCTATCGCTCCTAACCCTAACTCACTTAACCCACCCTATCGCTCCTAACCCTAACTCACTTAACCCACTATCGCTCTAACCCTAACTCACTTAACCCACCCCTATCCCCACAGACCGTCAATCTCCACACTTACCTGCCTCGCACCTAAACGTCGTCACTACATACTCACACAGCCTTTCCCCATGTCGGCATCCTCGGCGTTGGTGTTGTCATCCGTCGTGTCGGTCTTCTGCATTGTCGATGTTCTGCCACTCGCGATTCGCGTCGGTCTTCTTCGTTTTCGGTCTTCTGGAGCTCCGAATTCCGCTGTCGGTCTTCTGCGCTGTCGACGAAGTCAGGTAGAACCGTATAACTGTAACAGAGCAGATGTAATACTGGTACATGTGTATAACTATAGCAGATCAGATGTAATATTGGTACACTTGTATAACTATAACAGAGGAGATGTAATATTGGTACACATATATAACTATGACCGATGACATGTAATATTGGTAAATATGTATAAATGGAACAGAGGAGATGTAATTTTGGTACACATGTATAACTATAACGTATGACATATAACAGTGGTACGAATGTGTAACTATATCAGATGAGATGTAATATTGGTAAATGTGTATAACTATAAGAGAGGAGATATAATATTGGTACACATGTATAACTATAACAGACGAGATGTACTATTGGTACAGATGTATAACTATAACAGAGGAGATGTAATATTTACACATATATAACTAAACTGATGACATGCAATATTGGTACACATGTAAAACTATAACACAGGTAATGTAACATTGGTACATGTGTATAATTACAACCAATGACATGTAATACTGGTACACATGTATAACTGTAACAGAGGAGATGCAATATTGGTACATGTCTATAACTATAACAGATCAGATATAATATTGGTACTCATGTATAAGTATAACAAGAAGAGATGTAATATTGGTACACATGTATAACTATAACCGATGACATGTAATAGTGGTAGATATGTATAACTGTAACAGAGGAGATGTAATATTGGTACACATGTATAACTATAACGGATGACATGTAATAGTGATACACATTTATAACTATAACAGATAAGATGTAATATTGGTAAATGTGTATAATTATAAGAGAGGATAAAATAATATTGGTATAAATGTTTAACTTTAACAGAAGAGATGTAAAATTGGTACACATGTATAACTACAAGAAAGGAGATGTAATATTGGTACACATGTATAACTATAACCAATGACATGTAATATTGGTACACATGTATAACTATAACAGATGAGATGTAATATTGGTACACGTGTATAACTATAACTGATGACATGTAATATTGATACACATGTATAACTATAACAGATAAGATGTAATATTGGTACAAATGTATATCTATAACAGAGGAGATATAATATTGGTACAGATGTATAACTATAACAGAGGAGATGTAATATTGGTACGCATGTATAACTATAACAGATGAGATGTAGTATTTACACATGTATAACTATAACCAATGATGTAATATTGGTACACAGGTATAACTATAACAGAGGAGATTTAATATTTGTACAGATATATAACTATAACCGATGACGTAATGTTGGCGCACATGGATAATGTAACAGAGGAGATGTAATATTGCTACACATATATAGCTATAACCGATGACATGTAATATTGTTACACATGTATAACTATAACAGAGCAGATGCAATATTGGTATATGTGTATAACTATAACAGATGAGATGTAATATTGGTACACGTGTATAACTATAACCGATGACATGTAATATTGATACAACTGTATAACTATAGCAGATGAGATGTAATATTGGTAAATGTGTATAACTATAAGAGAGGATAAAATAATATTGGTATAAATGTTTAACTTTAACAGAAGAGATATAAAATTGGTACACATGTATAACTACAAGAAAGGAGATGTAATATTGGTACACATGTATAACTATAACCAATGACATGTAATATTGGTACACATGTATAACTATAACAGATGAGATGTAATATTGGTACACGTGTATAACTATAACTGATGACATGTAATATTGATACACATGTATAACTATAACAGATAAGATGTAATATTGGTACAAATGTATATCTATAACAGAGGAGATATAATATTGGTACAGATGTATAACTATAACAGAGGAGATGTAATATTGGTACGCATGTATAACTATAACAGATGAGATGTAGTATTTACACATGTATAACTATAACCAATGATGTAATATTGGTACACAGGTATAACTATAACAGAGGAGATTTAATATTTGTACAGATATATAACTATAACCGATGACGTAATGTTGGCGCACATGGATAATGTAACAGAGGAGATGTAATATTGCTACACATATATAGCTATAACCGATGACATGTAATATTGTTACACATGTATAACTATAACAGAGCAGATGCAATATTGGTATATGTGTATAACTATAACAGATGAGATGTAATATTGGTACACGTGTATAACTATAACCGATGACATGTAATATTGATACACATGTATAACTATAACAGATGAGATGTAATATTGGTACAAATGTATAACTATAACAGAGGAGATGTAATATTGGTACAAATGTATAACTATAACAGAGGAGATATAATATTGATACAGATGTATAACTATAACTGATGACATGCAATATTGGCACACGTATAACTATAACTATAACAGAGGAGATGTAATATCGGTACACATGTATAAATCTCACCAATGTCATGTAATAGTGGTACACGTGTATAAGTATAACAGAAGGGATGTAATATTGTTACATGTATAACTATAACATAGGAGATATAATATTGGTACACATGTATAGCTATAACAGTGGAGATTTAATATTGGTACACATGTACAGCTATAACAGATGAAATGTAATATTTACACGTGTAACTATAACCAATGACATGTAATACTGGTAGACAGGTATAACTATAACAGAGGAGATGCAATATTGGTACATGTATATAACTATAACCGATGACATGTAATGGGACAGAAGTATAACTATAACAGATGAGATGGTACATGTATAAATATAACAGAGGAGATATAATACTGGCACACATATAACTATAACTGAGGAGATGTAATATTGGTAAATGTGTATAACTATAACAGATGAGATGTAATACTGGTACACATGTATAACTATAACAGATGAGATGCAATATTTACACATGTTGAACTATAACCAATGACAAGTAATATTGGTAAACATGTATAACTATAACAGAGGAGATGTAATATTGGTACACATGTATAACTATAACTGATGACATGTTATGTTGGTACACATATATAGAAATAACCAATGACATGTAATATTGGTACACATGTATAACTATAACAGAGGAGATGTAATATTGATACACATGTATAACTACAACCAATGACATGTAATACTGGTACACGTGTATAACTATAACAGATGAGATGGAATATTGGTGCATGTATAACTATAACAGAGGAGATATAACATTGGTACCGATGTATAACTGTAAGAGAAGAGAGATAATATTGGTACACATATATAACTTTAACAGAGGAGATGTAATATTGGTACACATGTATAACTATAACAGAGGAAATATAATATTGGTACACATGTATAACTATAACAGATGAGAAGTAATATTGGTACACATGTATAACTATAATAGAAGATATGTAAATTGGTACACATGTATAACTATAACCAATGACATGTAATATTGGTAGATATGTATAACTGTAACAGAGGAGATGTAATATTTTTACACATCTATAACTATAACCAATGACATGTGATATTGGTACATGTGTATAATAAAAGAGGATATGTAATATTGGTACACATGTATAATTATAACCAATGACATGTAAGGTACACATGTATAGTTGTAACAGAGGAGATGTAATATTTGTACACATGTATAACTATAACCGATGTCATGTAATATTGGTTCAAATGTATAACTATAACAGAGCAGATGTAATATTGGCACATGTGTATAACTATGACAGATGAGATGTAATACTGGTACACGTGTATAACTATAACCAATGACATGTAATATTGGTACACATGTATGGCTATAACAGATGAAATGTATTATTAGTACGCATGTATAACTATAACAGAGGAGATGTAATATTGGTACAAATGTATAACTATAACAGAGGAGATGTAATATTGGTACACATGTAATGAGATGTAATATTTATACATGTATAACTATAACCAAAGAGTTGTAATATTGGTACACATGTATAACTATTACATAGGAGATGTAATATTGGTACATGTTTATAACCATAACCAATGATATGTAATATTGAAGTCCTATTTTCTGTCCTATCCATAAGAAACACCAAGAAGATCAATATAATACGCTGCTACATACCTCCAGGCAACAACTCGCTCATAATAGAAGACATCCTACACTGGACAAAGGACAATCTACCTGAGGAAACAATCCTATTAGGAGACCTTAACATTGACTGGGCAGCCTATAACTCCAGCAGCCCCTCTACACATATCAGTCTATATGGGTTCTCTCAACTAATTGAAGAACCAACTAGAATAAATGAGAAAACGAAGAAAGAATCCATACTGGACTGGTCACTAACCAACTATCCCAAACAAAACTATATAGTAGGCTGTCTCCCAGATGACCTAAGTGATCATCTCCCCACCTTCCTACTCCAGAAACACTCCAATCACCCCAAACCGGTAGTCTACAAATTTGTACGAGATGACCGTAACCTTTCCCCATGATACTTAAATACTGTCCTAAGCCACTGCAACTGGGAACCACTACGGACACTCGGGTTAGACCAGGCAGTACACTACTTCAATACTACCTTCTCTAACATCCTTAACAGTCTAGCTCCCAGCAGAAAGATCAGACTTAAAGCCAACTACGCACCCTGGCTAAATAGGGACAACAGAGCCTTACTAAAAGCTAGAGATAAAGCCTGGAAAATCTGGAAAACTGACAAAACCCCTAGCTCCAGACAATACTATCAACAGCTTAGAATCAAGGCCAAGGCTGAATCCAAAATAAACAAACAAAACTATTTTCTTAGCGACCAAAGGAAATATTCAAATAGTCCACAGAAATTCTGGCATGCCATTAACTCCCTACTAAAGCCAGGCAAAACCACAACCTCAGCACCCATCTCTACTAACAATACCCTAGACATAGCTTCTCAATTTAATAACCATTTTACTAAATCCATCTTAGCTCTGTCCAGTCAAATAAACAAAACCAGTCTACCTCAGTCACAACCTAACCTATCCCACACCAACCCCTCTTTCATCCTATCACCAGTGCCCACCTCAACTATCAAAAAAATCCTCCTAAAACTAAAGCCAACCACACTAGCAGCTGATAACATACCTGCTGCATACCTAAAAATGGCTAGTGACTCCCTATCATATCCTGTCTCCATCCTTATCAACTGCACCATACTAGAATCCTACATACCCAAACTCTGAAAAGTATCTCACATCATTCCTCTCCATAAAGGAGGTAATTCTTATGAATTCTCCAACTACTGACCTATTGCCATCCTTTGCCCCTTATCCAAAATTCTTGAGAAATGCATCCACTTGCAAGTGATGACATTTCTTAACACACACAATCTACTATCTACCACACAACACGGTTTCCATTCACATCAAACACTACCACAGCCCTTCTATCCTTCACTAATTATATAAACCTTCACAGGAATTATAACAAATATGTATCAGCCATTTTCCTAGACCTCTCAAAAGCATTTGATATGGTCTCCCACTCCATTCTACTAGACTCACTAACATCATTATCCTTCACCTCCTCTACTATAGCCTGGTTCAGAAGCTACCTATCTGACAGGCAGCAATCAGTCCAGTGGAAAGGAACTCTGTCTACACAACTTCTAACCACCATAGGAGTCCCACAGGGCTCTATACTGGGCCCACTATTGTTCTCTATTTTTACAAATAACCTCAAATGCTCTACACAACATGCCAAACTCATACAATATGCGGATGATTCAACCCTGAACTGCTCCGCCTCATCTCCCACCACCCTACATACACTCACTCAAGATACCTTTATCTCGGTAGAAAAATAGATATCGGGTATCCAACTAATTCTAAATCCCAAAAAACAAAACTGCTACTATTTACCCCTAATAGATAAAAAAAACTCTCCTTTACAATAACATCTAAGGACAGCACCACCATCTCCCCTTCTAACCACACCAAACTTGTGGGCATTGAAATAGACAATAATCTCCACTTTGATGTTCACATCTCACATTCCATAAAACTAGTACACAAAAAACTAGGCTCCCTATACAGGCATAAGTCCTTTCCCTCACAAAAAGCAAGAGTCACTCTTGCACAAAGCCACCTCCTCTCAACTCTATTATATGCAGCACCAATCTTTACCCAAATCAGACAATGTGACCTAGACAAACTAGAATCATGCTACAATAAAATAGCCAAGTTTGCTACTAACTCAACCTCTAGAACCCATCACTGTGCTGCACTAAAAGAACTAAAATGGCTTGAGCTACCACAGCTACTTAACTATCACCAGCTGGGCACAGCCTACAATATTCTCAAATATCCTGAAAAAAAAACCCTCATTATCCAACCTACTTGCTATCTATACTGCAAACCGGTACCTAAGATCCAGTGAAAAATCTCTCCTCTCCATCACCAAGGCTAACAATAATGCAGGGAAAGCACTCTACTCCCACACCGTTGCCAGAAATTGGAACTCTCTTCCCCTATCCGTGTCCACTGCCCCCTCCACATCCATATTCAAAAACTCCTTCAAATTGCACCTTCTTAGTACCTAGTTATGCCCTTGTATCACATAACCCTACCCATACTATTATTATCCCCCCAAATTCCTCCCTGATCACATGCTGGAGCTCTGATCCCCTGTAGGCTTGGTCATCTGAAAGGGTACTTTTAACTGTAGAATCTTACTTGATATATTTTCTTTTCTTACCAATGTATGACTGACATTGTCTTTTTACCCATGTTCTATGTCTTCCTTTACCTGGAATGTTTTTATTAATTTCTTGTTATATTACTATGCTCAGCATACATGATGTAACCTGTTTTGTGTATTATGCTGGATGTACTGTATTTGTATAACTTGATGTTGGAGCTCTTCTCCTCAGGCCTCCACTGAAAATGGACCTCGTCCAGTCAGAATTTCCCGGTTAACAAATATAAAATAAAATAAATAAATAAATAAATAAATATTGGTACACATGCATAACTATAAAAGATGAGATGTAATGTTGGTACACATGTATAACTATAACAGTAAAGATGTAATAATGATACACATATATAACTATAACAGAGGAGATGTAATATTTACACATGCATAACTATAACCGATGACATGTAATATTGGTGTACATGTATGACTATAACAGAGGAGATGTAATATCGGTACACATGTATAACTATAACCGATGACATATAATATTGGTACACGTCTATAACTATAACAGATGAGATGTAATATTGGTGCATGTATAACTATAACAGAGGAGATACAATATTGGTACACATGTGTAACTATAACAGAGGAGATTTAATATTGGTACATGAGTATAACTATATCATATGAGATTTAATATTGGTACACATGTATAACTATAACAGATGAGATGTAAAATTGGTACACATGTATAACTATAACAGAGGAAATGAAAAACTGGTACACATATAACTATAGCAGATATTGGTACAAGTGTATAACTATATGACGTAATATTGGTACACATGTATAACTATAACAGATGAGATATAATATTGGTACACATGTATAGCTATAACAGAGGCGATGTAATATTGGTACACATGTATAGCTATAACAGAGGAGATGTAATATCGATACACATGTATAACTATAACAGATGACATGTAATATTGGTACACGTGTATAACTATAACAAATGAGATGTAATATTGGTACATGTATAACTATAACAGAGGAGATATAATATTGGTACGCATGTATAACTATAACATAGGAGATGTAATATTGGTACATGAGTATCACTATAACAGATGAGATGTAATATTTACACGTGCATAACTATAACTATAACAGAGGAGATGCAATATCGGTACACATGTATAACTATAACCGATGACATGTAATATTGGTACATGTGTATAACTATAACAGAAGAGATGTAATATTGGTACATGTATAACTATAACAGAGGAGATGTAATATTGGTACACATGTATAACTATAACAGGTGAGATGTAATATTGGTACACATATATAACTATAACAGATGAGATGTAATATTGGTACACATGTATAGCTATAACAGAGGAGATGTAATATTGGTACACATGTATAACTATAACAAATGAGATGTAATATTGGGAAACATGCATAACTTTATCCAATGACTTGTTATATTGGTACACATGTATAACTATAACAGAGGAGATGCAATATTGGTACACATGTATAACTATAACCGATGACATGTAATATTGGTAGACATGTATAACTGTAACAGAAGAGATGTAATATTGGTACACATGTACAACTATAACCAATGACATGTAATATTACTAGACATATATAACTGTAACAGAGGAGATGTAATATTGGTACACATGTATAACTATAACCGATGACATGTAATATTGGTACAGGTGTAACTATAACCGATGACATGTAATATTAGTAGACATGTATAACTGTATCAGAGGATATGTAATATTGGTACACATGTATAACTATAACCAATGACTTGTAATATCGGTCCAAATGTATAACTATAGCAGATGAGATGTAATGTTGGTACACTTGTATAACTATAACAGAGGAGATGTAATATTGGTACACATGTATAACTATAACCGATGACATGTAATATTGGTAGATGTATAACTATAACAGATTTATTTATTTATTTATTTTACATATATTAACTGGGAGTGTCTGACTGAGCCAAAAAGGCCCTTTTTCAGCAGAGGCCCGGGGAGAAAAGCTCCACAAAGAAAAATTACAGATACATTTAGATATTTAGACATGATCAGTATACACACAAATTACAAAAGACATGGTTTTACAGTGGTATGCAGCACATCAACAGCTACAGTGGAGAGAACAAACAAAAAAATATTAATTTAAAAATAAAGGTAATTAATAGATTGGTGGTGTACAGCTGAAATTTGGCACATAGGTAGAATACATACATAGTACACAGGTACAGTACATACATTGTAGATTAGCCAGTGTTTGTGAGTAAGATTGAAAGCTATTACAAGTACTCTAGATTTAGTATGTATACCTTATTCGCTTTCACTAGCCTGGGGTGCAATCATGGCACTGCCAACTTTGCTTGAGATGTTGCCTGATGACGTCTTTAAAGGAGGCTTTGGATGATGTGTTTTGAATGCTAGTAGGGACAGCGTTTCATTTTTTAGCCACTGAACTACTATATAGTGCATTTCCAAATCTATTGTAGCTGTAGGTGACTTCTAGTTGTAGTTTGCTTAATGATCTAAGAGGCCTTTTGGCTGAGTGATGTTGTACTAGGTTTCAGAGGGCAGGACACTTATTGGGGAGGTAATAGATAGAATGACAGAGGCAGATCTGATTGTAGGTTAGGAGGTTGGAGAGTTCAAGCCAGTGGAGCTGTCTCAAAGCAGTACAGTGATGAGTTCTATAGGAGCAATTTGCAGCAAAGTGGGCAACTCTGTTATAGCAGGCTTCCATTTTGCTTAGTTCAGTTTTGTTGAGATTAGTCAGAATGGGAGATGCATAGAGTAGGGTGGATAGAAGATGGGAGCAAGCAATGGCTGACGTTGTGTTGTTGGTAAGAAATGGTTTGATATGGTAGAGTGATCCCAGTTTGGCAAGTACTTTTTGAATAGTTAAGTTGAAATGGCTATCAAATTTTAGGTGGGTATCTATGGTTATAGTATTGCATCTCATCTGTTATAGTTATAAACAGATGAGATGTAATATTGGTACATATGTATAACTATAACAGAGGAGATGTAATATTGGTACACATGTATAACAGATGAGATGTAATATTTACACATGTATAACTATAACCGATGCCATGTAAGACTGGTACTCATGTATAACTATAACAGAGATGTAATACTGGAACACATGTATAACTGTAGCCAATGACATGTAATATTGGTACACGTGTATAACTATAACAGATGAGATGTAATATTGGCACATATGTATAACTATAACCAAGGAGATATAATATTGGTACACATGTATAACTATAACAGATGAGATGTAATATTGGTACACATGTATAACTATAACAGAGGAGATGTAAAATTGGTACATGTATATAACTATAACAGATGAGATGCAATATTGGAACACATGTAAAACTATAATAGAAAAGATGTAATATTTACACATGTATAACTATAACCGATGCCATGTAAGACTGGTACTCATGTATAACTATAACAGAGGAGATGTAATATCGGTACACATGTATAATTATAACCAATGACATGTAAGGTACACATGTATATCTGTAACAGAGGAGATGTAATATTGGTACACATGTAAAAGTATAACAGATGAGATGTATGGTAGAGTGATCACAGTTTGACATGTACTTTTTAATAGTTAAGTTGAAATGGCTATCAAATTTTAGGTGGGAGTCTATGGTTATAATATTGCATCTCATCTGTTATAGTTATACACAAATAAGATGTAATATTGGTACATATGTATAACTATAACAGAGGAGATGTAATATTGGTACACCTGTATAACTTTAACAGAGGAGATATAATATTGATACATATGTATAACTATAACAGAGGAGATGTAATATTGGTACACATGTATAAGTATAACAGATAAGATATAATATTTACACATGTATAACTATAACAGAGGAGATGTAATATTGGTACACATGTATAACTTTAACAGAGGAGATCTAATATTGGTACATGTATATAACTATGACAGAGGAGATGTATTATTGGTAGACATGTATAAGTATATAACAGCGGAGATGTAATACTGGTACACATTTATAAATTTTACCGATGACATCTAATATTGGTACACATGTATAACTATAACAGAGGAGATGTAATATTGGTACACATGTATAACTATAACCGATGATATGTAATATTGGTACACATGTATAACTATAACAAATGAGATATAATATTGGTAAACATATATAACTATGACAGAGAAGATGGAATATTGGTACACATGTATAGCTATAACAGAGTAGATGTAATATTGGTACACATGTATAACTATAACAGAGGAGATGTAATATCGGTACACATGTATAACTATAACCGATGACGTGTAATATTGGTACACGTGTATAACTATAACAGATGAGATGTAATATTGGTTCATGTATAACTATAACAGATGAGATGTAATACTGGTACACATATATAACTATAATAGAAGAAATGAAAAAGTGGCACACGTATAACTACAGCAGATATTGGTACAAGTGTATAACTATAAAAGGTGACGTAATATTGGTACACATGTATAGCTATAACAGAGGAGATGTAATATTGGTACACATGTATAGCTATAACAGAGGAGATGTAATATTGATACACATTTATAACTATAACCGATGACATGTAATATTGGTACACGTGTATAACTATAACAGATGAGATATAATATTGGCACATGTATAACTATAACAGAGGAGATATAATATTGGTACACATGTATAACTATAACAGAGGAGATGTAATATTGGTACATGAGTATAACTATAACAGATGAGATGTAATATTTATACGTGCATAACTATAACTATAACAGAGGAGATGTAATATCGGTACACATGTATAACTATAACTGATGACATGTAATACTGGTACACGTGTATAACTATAACAGATGAGATGTAATATTGGTACATATGTATAGCTATAACAGAGGAGATGTAATATTGGTACACATGTATAACTATAACAGAGGAGATGTAATATTGGTACACATGTATAACTATAACAGATGAGATGTAATATTGGTACACATGTATAACTATAACAAATGAGATGTAGTATTGGGACACATGTATAACTTTATCCAATGACTTGTTATATTGGTACACATGTATAACTATAACAGAGGAGATGCAATATTGGTACACATGTATAACTATAACCGATGACATGTAATATTGGTAGACATGTATAACTGTAACAGAGGAGATGTAATATTGGTACACATGTATAACTATACCCAATGACATGTAATATTATTAGACATATATAACTGTAACAGAGGAGATGTAATATTGGTACACATGTATAACTATAACCGATGACTAGTAATATTGGTAAAAATGTGCAACTATAGCAGATGAGATATAATATTGGTACACATGTATAACTACAACAGATGAGATGTAATATTGGTACATGTGAATAACTATAACAGAGGAGATGTAATATTGGTATACATGTATAACTATAACCGATGACATGCAATATTGGTACACATGTAACTATAACCAATGCCATGTAATATTAGTAGACATGTATAACTGTATCAGAGGATATGTAATATTGGTACACATGTATAACTATAACCAATGACTTATAATATTGGCCAAATGTATAACTATAGCAGATGGGATGTAATGTTGGTACACTTGTATAACTATAACAGAGGAGATGTAATATTGGTACACATGTATAACTATAAGCAATGTCTTGTAATATTGGTCCAAATGTATAATTATAGCAGATGAGATGTAATGTTGATACACTTGTATAACTATAACAGAGGAGATGTAATATTGGTACACATGTATAACTATAACCAATGACTTGTAATATTGGTCCAAATGTATAACTATAACAGATGAGATGTAATGTTGGTACACTTGTATAATTATAACAGAGGAGATGTAATATTGGTACACATGTATAACTATAACCGATGACATGTAATATTGGTAGACATGTATAACTATAACAGATGTATTTATTTATTTATTTTACATTTGTTAACCGGGAGTGTCTGAGCCAAAAATACCCTTTTTCAGCAGAGGCCTGGGGAGAAAAGCTCCACAAAGAAAAATTACAGATACATTTAGTTATTTAGACATGATCAGTATACACACAAATTACAAAAGACATGTTTTTACAGTGGTATGTGGCACATAAACAGTTACAGTGGAGAGAACAAACAAAAAATATTAATTTAAAAATAAAGACAATTAATAGATTTGTGGTCTACAGCTGAAATTTGGCACATAGGTAGAATACATACATAGTACACAGGTACAGTACATACACTGTAGATTAGCCAGTGTTTGTGAGTAAGATTGAAAACTATTATCAAGTACTCTAGATTTAGTATGTATACGTTATCCACTTTCACTAGCCCGGGGTGCAATCATGGTACTGCCAACTTTGCTTGAGATGTTGCCTGATGAGGTCTTTAAAGGAGGCTTTGGATGATGTGTTTTGAATGCTAGTAGGGACAGAGTTTCATTTTTTAGCCACTGAACTACTATATTGTGCATTTCCAAATCTATTGTAGCTGTTGGTGACTTCTAGTTTTAGTTTGCTTAATGATCTAAGAGGCCTTTTGGCTGAGTGATGTTGTACTAGGTTTCAGAGGGCAGGACACTTATTGGGGAGGTAATAGATAGAATGACAAAGGCAAATCTGATTGTAGGTTAGGAGGTTGGGCAGTTCAAGCCAGTGGAGCTGTCTCAAAGCAGTACAGTGATGAGTTCTATATGAACAATTTGCAGCAAAGTGGGCAATTCTATTATAGCAGGCTTCCATTTTTCTTAGTTCAGTTTTGTTGAGATTAGTTAGAATGGGAGATGCATAGAGTAGGGTGGATAGAAGTTTGGAGCAAGCAATGGCTGATCTTGTGTTGTTGGTAAGAAATGGTTTGATACGGTAGAGTGATCCCAGTTTGGCATGTACTTTTTTAAGAGTTAAGTTGAAATGGCTATCAAATTTTATGTGGGAGTCTATGGTTATAGTATTGCATCTCATCTGTTATAGTTAAACACAGATGAGATGTAATATTGGTACATATGTATAACTATAACAGAGGAGATGTAATATTGGTACAGATGTATAAGTATAACAGATGAGATGTAATATTCACACATGTATAACTATAACTATACCAATGTCATGTAAGACTGGTACTCATGTATAACTATAACAGAGGAGATGTAATATTGGAACACATGTATAACTGCAGCCGATGACATGTAGTACTGGTACACGTGTATAACTATAACAGATGAGATGTAATATTGGCACACATGTATAACTATAACAGAGGAGATGTAATATTGGTACATGTATATAACTATAACAGATGAGATGCAATATTGGTACACATGTATAACTATAATAGAACTATAATAGAAGAGATGTAATATTTACACATGTATAACTATAACCGATGCCATGTAAGACTGGTACTCATGTATAACTATAACAGAGGAGATGTAATATTGGTACACATGTATAATTATAACCAATGACATGTAAGGTACACATGTATAACTGTAACAGAGGAGATGTAATATTGGTACACATGTATAAGTATAACAGATGAGATGTATGGTAGAATGATCCCGGTTTGGCATGTACTTTTTTAATAGTTAAGTTGAAATGGCTATCAAATTTTAGGTGGGAGTCTATGGTTATAATATTGCATCTCATCTGTTATAGTTATACACAGATGAGATATAATATTGGTACATATGTATAACTATAACAGAGGAGATGTAATATTGGTACACATGTATAAGTATAACAGATAAGATATAATATTTACACATGTATAACTATAACAGAGGAGATGTAATATTGGTACACATGTATAACTTTAACAGAGGAGATCTAATATTGGTACATGTATATAACTATGACAGAGGAGATGTATTATTGGTACATATGTATAACTATATAACAGCGGAGATGTAATACTGGTACACATTTATAAATTTTACCGATGACATCTAATATTGGTACACATGTATAACTATAACTGAGGAGATGTAATATTGGTACACATGTATAACTATAACCGATGACATGTAATATTGGTAGATATGTATAATTGTAACAGAAGATATGTAATATTGGTACACATGCATAACTATAACCAATGACATGTAATATTGATACAAATGTATAACTATTGCAGATGATATGTAATATTGGTACACGTGTATAACAATGACAGATGAGATGTAATATTGGTACACATTTATAACTTTAACCAATGACATGTAATATTGGTACACATGTATAACTATAACCGATTTCATGTAATATTGGTAGGCATGTATAACTGTAAAAGAGGAGATGTAATATTGGTACACATGCATAACTATAACTGATGACATGTAATATTGATACAAATGTATAACTATAGCAGATGAGATGTAATATTGGTACATGTGTATATCTATACCAGATGAGATGTAATATTGGTACACATGTATAACTATAACAGAAGAGATGTAATATTAGTACACATGTATAACTATTACAAATGAGATGTACTTATGCGGGAGATATAGGACATTTTGTGAAAAATATACTAAGATGGAAATCCTGGAACATACCAGTCATGTCCAGGCAGTCCAGTAACATCAGGGTTGTTTGTCTGCAAATGTCAATATATGTCTCTTGACATGAGTAGCATGTGTAAAGGGAAGACCACCCAAGATGGTTAGCCCCTAGGAGAAGAAATCACAACCAAAATGTGCCTGATGTCAGTAATTGTGCAATGACAACTGCTGCATGCACCATGTCAATCTATTATATGTGTCAGGGTAAATCCTTGTGGCATTGTGGTTTATGTGTGTAGTTCCTGCTGCTGCTATATGTGCACAAATCACTGGAGGCTGAAAAAGTACACCTCCTAAGGCAGTATACTATCATGTCAGTAACCAAGATGTTTCCCCAGTTGAGCAATGTATAGAAGATCCATAATACCTGGATCACAACAGGCAACATATCTCACAGACAAGTGCAGCAGCACCATTATGTTATACATGAATTGTAGACAGGGTCAGAGTTTACATAAAACAGGTATACTTGGCTATAACAATGTTGGTGTTCACTGTGCATTGGTCACTACCTCCATTCTGCAGACATTGTCAGAGCCACCTCGATGGAGGAAAATTCTCAGAACCTTTTGCTACAAAACAGCCAATGACAGAAATATTCCAAAATGTTGATTAGTTAATGTGCATTACGCTAAACATCACTCATTGAAATATATCATTAATGCTGGGCATGCTCATAAGGAAGTACAGTAATTATTGGATGAACCAGCTACCCATCCCAAGACCATAACAGATTATGATAACTAAGGTCCTATGACACATTATGACCACAGTGTACCATTAAGTACATCAATATCTACTGAATAATCCATTTTAGCCTATAACTACTGATATGTAAACAAAATAATAAAATGCATGCAACTCTGGATTAGAACATATATAATCTAGGTCAATATTGTCTTGATCTGTGCACTAACTGAAAACTCTACCTAGGTCTTCATATCACACTTGTCAGACTACACAGACTAGACATTATATCCTCAGCATTATGTCTGAATTCATTTAGTTTCCATTGTTGGGATTACTCAATATGGTTTTCCTCTGTCCAATTATAAAAGCATATGGTAAGTAAAATTGTAATCATCATTTGCTTTTGAGAAGGTAGTACTCAATGTTACACACTCAGTATTTGCACCTTGACAAATTATACTCAATATTACACACAATATTTGCAACTTGACAAATTTGAACACTTGTCTACCTGTGTCCATAGTTTGGAGGGCTGTATATCGACCACTGATTCCATAGAAAGAACTGCATCCAAAGTCTTATAAAGCACTCACTTGAAGGGATTACATCAGCAGTCCATTTGCAATGGTTATGCCTCATCTAAAATACATTCTATGACTCAACATCCTTTAGCCCTATTAGTGTTCACTGTAATGTGTGTTTGCATGCAACATGTGTTGAGTAAGCCAGTCCTGTCTATCAGTATTGTCTGTCACAATTACATTATCAGATTGAACACCTGCCTATCTAGGTCCACAATCTAGAGAACTGCATATTAACTGCTGGTGCCATGGAAGAGATCATTATTAGAGGTATCAGAAATCACACAGTTGAATGGATGACTTCAGTTGTGTGTTTGAAGCTATATGATTCACACAAAATATGTATGAGTTATCAAAATGATGTAGCCATATAAGTGCTCAGTCTACATTGCTTTATCCAGATTACATCTGTTGGTGAACAAGCCAGATAATCTGTTACTAACTACAAATATCAGAAAGTACACACTTCAATGTCTGACTTAAGCATTGTTTTGGAATGGTCATGTATCCCCTAAAATGTATTTTGATGGAACAAAATCCTTCAGCCTTGTCAGCTTTTACACAAGTGTAAAGCAACCATATCAGTATCCATTGCTTAATGCAGTCCGGTCTGTTACTAATGTTCAACACACAACATTACCTATACATTGCCAGATCTGAACCCCTCTCTATCCATGTCCACACTCAAGAGAGCTGTTTAATAGCCACTCAAGCCACAGGTGAAGTCTTGCTAGACCTGTGAGAAACAACATATTTGGAACTATGACCTCAACAATGTGTGGCAAGGCAATTGTTTCATAGGTTCATAGGTGAATACTAGGCTAACAACCACTGGGATCTTTATTAACCTAGTCATGCAAGCCAAATGTATGCAGAAATCATTGTGCCTTAGACATTTTTAAGGGGTGTGCATTAGTTAGATCATGATTTAATTGCTTCATCTGTCCATCAAAGACATAGGTATTTTACTAGGGGTGAATTTCCAGTTTCCCATTCACTGGCCAGGTTGAATACAGTTAGGAAAGTTCTCTGCTTCACATGCATGGAATGCCTATTCCACAGAACGGTAATTCTCTGAAATACATACCTGTCCCTCCAACATGTTCTATTTAAGTTGCAAGCAAAGTCTAAATCCTTAGATTTAACAGTTCTGGTGCTATTCATTTTGTGGATATACAAAAGGTCCATTAAAGCAGGATCCAAGGATGGCTTGTATGCTAGGCAAAAAACACCTCTCAATACTCTATAGGAAATAGAGTACAGAGATAGGGTTTGGAGGCAATTTGTATAGGACATTGTATTTATGTCTTGAATTCTTTTTGTGAGTAATCTCTGTCGAAGTTCCAGTTGTTGCATGTTCCTGGTCAGGTACATAATGAAAGAGAAATTATACTCAATGATGGGTCTGATCAGGGCTGAGTCCAGTGGCAAGACGACTTCTCTGGACCTAGATGTGATGCCCTTACTTATATATTAAGTGGCATAGAATGATTTTCTTACGATCTTAGACACATTTTAGTCAAATACTAGGTTACTATCTATGTGAATCCCCAGATTTCTGACTACTGCATCTACTTTTAGGAGTGTTTTATCAATTAGATAGTTTCTCACGGTGGCTAACTTCTGGAAAGGTACTATCAAGCATTTCTTGGCATTGAGTTTTATGCAATGGCTTTGGCACCATTTTTCTATGTAAGACCTTCCTGTAAGATATTAGTATCATGGGGGGGGGGGTTCTATAATTGCTCCTCGCTTTCAATCATCTGCAAGCTTGGTAAGCCTGAGGCCACTGTAATTTGCTGTGTCTTCTGAAAGATAGATGCCAAACAAGAGTAGACCTAGCACAGAGCCCCCATGTATTCAACTGGTGACTGGCCTTTTTAGGAGGTTGTCTATCCAATCCTAAGTTCCTGGGTCCTGTCTGCAAGAAAGCTAGCTGTCCAGCAAGTTACAAGGGGTGAATACCTGAGTAGGACATTGTATCAAATGCCTTATCTAGGTCAAAGTAAGCAATATGCACAGTTTGTCCTCATCCATTGCCTTGGTGAGCTTCTTAAAGAAGTCCTCCAGGTTCAGTAGACATGACCTACCTTTGAAACCAAACTGGGTTGGGTCCAGTGTCTGAAGGTTTCCTATGTCATAGTTAGTCATTTTCCTGTTAATGCTCTAATGGCTTTGCATAAGAGACTAGACAGACTAATGAGTCTCTAATTCTGGGATCCACTGATGGTCTGCCTTTGGGTATAGGGATGAGTATTGCAGTCCTCCATTCATATGGCATGGAGTTTGTGTATAGGCTATGGTTGAGCAGTGACTCTAGTGGGCTTGATAGGTCATATTGCAAGCTATATAGGAGGCATTTTGGGATATTATTAGGGCTCAATGAAACTGTATTCTTAGCTGTATAGAGCACATTTAAAACCTCCTCCCTCTTGATAGCTGGAGGGGTTATGTTATGTGGTATTTCCTCGGAGTGGCTGGTGGTGGGTGGGTGAGGGTTAAACTTTGGAGCTGAATTTTTTAGCAAGGTGATTTGCTATATTTCCCAGTTCTGTGAGCTTGACTCCATTTACCAATAGTTTGGCACACTGTTGTGTACTGTCTTTGAGGTTTTGGACATAGCTAAAGAAGACCTTATGGTTGTCTTGATCTGGGATGCTATGTTTACTTCAAAATTTGATTTGCTGGAATTAATTAATCCTCTTAGTTGTCTATTCAGTTTCATGAAACAGTTTTTATCTTTTTCAGTTTTGCCTCCAGGTCTTAATGATCAATGTTCTATTCATAACATCTTAAAGTTGAAAGCTTGTTCAGAATGGTAGCATTGCAGCTATTTGTATTTTATATATTTTATTGCTGTATTCAAAATTTGCCATTATACATTTTAAGTAATATTTTAATTACTCATATGCACTCACATTTATCAGGTTTTGCATATTTATATTAGTGGGTTGACATGCTCCATGTTTTTACAACTGTTGCTTTAAATCCGAGGGTTTTAGGGTTAATTGTACCGCTAATCAGATGTTTTGCATTTAAATGTAAGGTGGTTGTTTTAGTGTTACTTTATTCTGATGAAGTCTCATACTGGGAGATGAAAGTGCTAAATAAAGTATAATGAGTGGTTTTCAGCACCTGTGCTGTCTTTTGTTTCCTTTACTGAGTTTTACAATTCCTAAATTTGCCTACAATTTTTTTCTTTTTCTATACAAACTGTTTAATTTTTGGATTCTGTCAGGTTACTTTGTTTTTTGAGTTAGTTTTTGGGTTACTTCTTGTAGGTACTGCAACTCTATGCAATCACTGACTTGGTTGTACTGAGGTTCTGTGAATAATTCCACGTAGCATGCTGTGATGTCTGACTTTGGAAGGGCTTGAGATTTGAACAGGTTTTCACTTAATAAAAGGTTTGGCTTAAAAGTGAGTAAAAGAGTTGGGAGAGACCAACAGATGTGAAGTGTACACAAATGACCTAGTCAACAAGCCATCCTTACCTAGCATTGCAGTGACACATTCACACACTAGTCATTGCTGGATTTGAACACCTGCCTTTCAAAGTCCAGAAACTACAGATATGGGTATTAGCTGCTCATGCCACATTAATAGTCTTTGTAGAACATTGAGAATGAGCATATTTAAAAGTATGACCTCAGCATTGTGTATTAAGGAAATTGTTTGGCTTAAAAGTGAGGAAAACATTGTGGAAGACCTCTATCCATGTAAATTTTCCACTGAGATGAAGTGTACACACAATATCTGTTGGAGAAGCTACCCCTCTCTAGCATTGTAGTCTCACACACACAAACACACACACACACCACACACACACACACACACACACACACACACACACACACACACACACACACACACACACACACGCACACACATACAGAGAGACATTAATTAGTCATTGCTGGAGTTGAACACCTACACATCCAAGTCCAAAATGTAGAGAACATGGTATGAACTGCTGATGCCACTTTAGAAGTATTATTACAAGCATGAGATGGATCATGTTTGAAAAGATGACCTCACCATTGTGTTAAAAAGCAGATGTTTGGCCTAAAGTTTTAGTGTTTTTGCTGACTGGAAGTGTACAAACCAGATCAGTTGGATATGACACTGCTACCTAGAACTACAGTCATACTACATAATAATTGCTGCATTTGAACATCAGCCTATCTAAGTACACAGTCTACAGAACATTGCATTGACAGTCAACATCACAGGAAAAGTTTTATAACATAGTTGTAGTGTACACTACATGTTTGGGCCCTGAGAACCGAACTATAATCTGGTGATGATCACCACTGATGGGCCTTGACACTCAATGCCAATTGATGAAGGAAGAAGCCAAAAATAGAAAGAAAATTAATCATAAATAAAGTGATTATTTCACAATTTTGTGGTTTTATACAAGTAAAATGTGTACAGTAAAGATACCTTGTTTCACAAGGATATCAAAAGATTTAGAGTTGAACCCTGTACCTTTGGCATTACCACGACATATGGACATATTTACCAGAGTGTACCACCTGAAAACTTTCTCTTTCATTGACATCGTGATGCATTCATATTATAAGATTTATTTTTTTTACTAAATATTTTTTTATTATTTCAAATAAGATGCCTTAAGAAACATTACATGAAATAAAGATAAATAACATATTTACAATTCTAAAACATTACTAACTTCAAACCATTATATAACTATTTACATTGGTGTCTATGCAAATAACATTGAAATTCTATATTATATAAAGTTAGAAACATAAGATTATATATCTTCTTCTATCTTTTTGAGTATTTCCAGTACTTTCATCCAAGAGTAATAGTAAGAAGTCGATCTTTTAGTTCTGTTCTTCACTGTTAATATTTCCATATGAGCAACTGTTGTTGTTAAATTCTCAAATTCCTTGAACGTAGGAGAAGCCTCATTTTTCCAGTGTATAGTTATGATTTTATGTGAAATTGCCAATAGTGACCATAGGATTTTAGTGTCTTTTTTTGGTACACAGTTTGGAATAGGAGAGTTGAATAAAATTAAAGACTTTGTTAATTGAAAATTATTATTATAAATAGTCTGAAAAAAATAGTTAATGGATTTCCAGTACATATCGAGAGATATACATTCATAAAAAACATGCTGCCAATCTGCTTTTATCTTGGTATGGCATCTCCAACATTGATCTTCAATAGAATACATTTTGGCTAACCTATGTGGTGTATAGAAACTTCTGTGTAGATATCTCCAAGTGAATAATTGCCAGTATTTTGATAATGTAGAAAATTTGGAAGATTTTAGAAATTACTTTTTTCTTCTTCAATTGGAGGATGGTTGTTTATTAAAGTATAATAATCCCAGTATAATTTTTCATGATAGCTTTTTTGTTTTTTTAACAATTATATAGATATTAGACAAATAACCTGTACCCTGATAAGGCTGTTTTGTGATAAGAATAAGGTATTCAATGAAATTTGGAGCTTCATGTCTAACTGAAGGTTGCATTTGTTCTATTTTATTTATAAGAAAATGCCTTAGATTTTGTAAAAACAACCAATTGTCTTTATTAATATTATAAATATCAATTATTTGTTCATTTGTTAGAATTTTCCCTTTTTATGTTTTAAACACTGAAAGTGTAGAGCTTATATAGTTTGATGGCAATTTATTAATATTATTCCTTTTCCCTAAAAAATTATCTTTTAACATCCATATAAGGGGGTGATGGTATTACTGTTAAGTTATCTTGTATGTGATTATAATTGATTTCTATGTAAATCTGATCATGGGTGTGTTTCCATATAGGTGTGTATGAATTATTTAACCATAGTGTTATGTTTTTAATAACAGATGAGGTAATATATAAATAAATATCCAGTAAATTAATTCCACCATCTTCCCAATCTGGTAAATGTTTATTTAAGGCTATACAGGGTTTATTTGGAAACCACAGAAAATTTAAAATTAGTTTATTGTATCCTTGAATAATATATTTGGGAGGTGGCGATGCAAAATTTTGTATTAAGTATAATATTTTGGTAAATATGATTATTTTAATAAGATATAATCTGTCTGCTGTTGAAAATATATATTTATTCCAGTAACCAATTGTTTGTTCTATTTTGCCTAGTATTTTATTATAGTTAAATATTAGAGAATCTGTTAATTCATTGAGTAGATTTATTCCCAGATATAATAATTTACTTTCTGTTACTATGTATTTAGAAAATCTTTTGTTTATATTATTTTTTTTTTTTACAATTACAGGGCATAATTTTAGTTTTGTTTTCATTGAATTTTAAGCCTGAAATATTTTGAAATTTATTCATGGAATTAAATAGAGCATTCAAAGACTCATTTGCATCTGAGAGAGTTAACAGTATGTCATCAGCAAAGAGTTGGATTTTAAGGTTTAACATTTTATTAATACAAATGCCCTTTATGTTACTGTTTGATCTAATTTGATTTGCAAAGGGTTCTATGAGTAATGCGAATAACAATGGTGATAAAGGGCAACCTTGTTTAGTTCTCTTTTTGATTGTTATAGGGCCTGATCTATGCGATCCTAGTTTAACATATGCAGTAGATTTTTCATATAGTATTTGGATAAGATTATTAAAATTAAAAGCAAAGTTATATTCTTTTAAAACTAGTGAAAGAAAGTCCCAGTTAACCGAATCAAAAGCTTTATTAATATCTAATGAGATTACATTTAAATCTAGGGCTTTATGTTTGCTATAATCTATTAATGTTAGTATTCTTTTAATATTATCTGAAGTATTTCTTCCTTTAATAAAACCTGTTTGATCTTTGTGAATTAAGAAAGGAAGAAAGTGTTTGATCCTATCTGCGTATATAGCCATAAACATCTTATAGTCTATATTGAGTAATGATATTGGCCTATATGAGGAACACTGCTTTTCATCTTTATCTGGTTTGATAATTGGGGATATCAATGAATATTTCCAAGAGGGTGGTATATTCAAATCTTTCTTGGCTATATCATATACTTTTAATAATAAGGATATGGCTTGATTGGGTATTAATTTGTACATTTCTGGTAGCATATTGTCTGGGTCAGGTGTTTTATTTGTCTTGAGCTTTTTAATTTGTGATTTTAATTCTGTCATATTGATTGGTTTGCTTATAATGTCTATTTGTTCTTGTGTTAATTTAATATGAATATTATTTTCTAAGTATTTTTTTTATATCCTTAGTAGGTGTATCTTGAGTGTTTATGGAATTATCAATGTTAAATTGGAGTCCGAATGCTTCTAAAATATCATTTAGTTCCATAACACTTTTGTTAGTATTAGGAATAAATATTTCTTTTATTTGCTTAGATTTAATATTTTTTTGTTCTATTAGTTAAGTGTCTCAGGTGTGCTGAATTAGTAGAGTATGAGTTTATTTTATCTTTTCTAAGTTAATCATAATCTCATGATGTAACAATCCTGTATACTTCTTATTGATTTATGTAAGTTCTTGAACTTGAGTAGCATTACCCTTTTGTATTTTCAGTTTCAATTTATCTGCTTTGTTTTGTAAGTCTAGCATATCTTTATTCCATAACTTCCTTTTATTTATGTACCAGGATAATATTTGTCCATATGTAACTGCATTTAATGAATCCCAGACATATATTTCTGAAATATCTTCTGTGTAATTTATTTCTAGAAAGTTTTTGATTGTTTTTTCATAAAATTCTTTGAAATCTGTCAATTTTGTGATATAGGAATGTATCCTAGTAATGGGATTTGAATAAAATGGTGTAAGCTCTATCTCAAAGACTATGGCATTATGATCAGATAAGGGACAATTTATAATTTTGACTTTGACAATGTTTGTTATTAGGTCATTGGCAACATATATTCTATCAATTCTAGAGTTAGTTTTATATCTATGAGAATAAAATGTGAAGATTAGTGAGTCTGGTTCTGCAAATTCATTTATATATTTTAAATACAATGTATCTATAAATTTTGATAGTGCTTTAGAGATAGGTTGTTTTCTTCTTTTAGATTTAGAATCTGTATCTTTTTCATTCATTATATAGTTGAAGTCTCCTGAAAATATCAGGCTACCCTTAGTTAAATGAATTATCTCTTCAAAGTGCTGTTTAACTGTTTTTAATCCTAGTCCTGGGATCCAGTATAGATTTACTAATGTATAGATTATCTTATTTAATTCTATTGAAGCTAGACAAAACATACCTGCTGTATCTTGATGAGTAGTAATTATTTTAGGTGTTATAGTTGAGTTGCGAAGTAGTATAGCTACTTCTCTTTTTTTGTTTTGTATTGGGAGTTTATTAGTACTGTGTAATTATTAATATTTAAGTTGTTTATATCTCTATCAAATAAGTGTGTCTTTTGTAAGAAGACTATTTGTGATTTATGTAAGTTTGTGTACTTGAATAGGCTTCTCCTTTTATTACTATTATTTAGACCATTAACATTTATGGATAAACATTTCATTTCCTAGTTTTGAGTTTGTTTTATGTGTGAGTTTATGTAAATATTGTTTATTCTTAGTTCCATCTTGGATACAGAATTCAAAACGTTTTTCTTGTATGATTTTTGCATGTTTCTGAGTGACACCAAAGTGATAGAATAAAAAAAAAAACAAAGAACTTCCAAACTTGTAATTCTTAACCTTAAAAACCATTCCCTATCGCTATGAGGTAATATACCTCTTTGGCTAATGAATCTAACCAAACAAACTTTCTACCCTCACAAATAATATTTGGATCAGTTTCTCTTATCCTCTTAGTTTTAAATAAAGATAATTGAATAATATATTAAGATAATCTAATCAGCTAAAATGTATAAATATATTCTTTACTCATCTTATTGTAATTCAATAATACTTATTTCTAATCAGGTTTCAAAAAGGTACAAATATTTAGATTAAGGTAGTATCATTTCAAAATAGTTTAGGGTATTAATAAAAATCATGTTAAAATCTATAACTGTATGTTGCATACATCTGTTGAAAACTATTTACAGACATTACTGTATAATACAATACCATTGTTGTGTAAATGTTTTAGACTACTCAAGTCCGAAACCAGTGTTTAAATTAGTATTTACAAAGTCATATTGGAATAAAAACATGAATAGTTTTGAAACCACATCATATTTCATGTTTAACATAAACTGAAATGCACTACAATGTGCAAGTATATTAATATTTATTTAGTAGACATTAAATATGTTCCTCTGATTGCATTTTTCAGCTTTTCAAAGATAATTCCCATGGCTGGAGACAACAAGATCAAAATTTAGACATCTCCCTTATCCAAGAGACTACTTATAATGTTGTTACTTGAGTGTTTTATTGTTAACACCTTTATCAACTTTCAGAGGGACTTTGTATAATCAAAAATACACAGTACAGAGGTAAAACTACAGTGCACTTGACCACATTTACAAAGCAAACATCTATGTATATCACATATTAACTCTTACAGCTTAGACTGACACTTAACCAGTGAGTTTATCTGCTGACAATAAGTGCTGGAGATATAATTTTGGCTTACTTAACACCAGTAATTTAATCTTATGACTGAATAAAAGTTTAGAATTAAACATCCGGAGCTTCTCATTATAGTATTTAAAAAATATACTGGAGAACATATCAAAATAATGGAAGCTGCTTATATTTAAACTATTATGTATGAAAATGTTACAGGTTAAAATTCCTAACCCACTTTGCAGTAAACAGACAAAATGTATTTAAACTATGGGGTAATACCTTTATTATGTCAAAAAGTTTTTTAAGAAGCTTGTTTTTCCTCTAACATCAGAGGATAGCTATGGTGATCCATGCACTGCAAGAGTATTATTTATCCTGGTAATTGCTTTATGACTGTATATAGAAATATTTAGTTCAAATAATTAACTGGCATTACAACAGTGTTTCTCAGAAAAGTTGTTTTACAGTTAATGACTAGATAGAATACATCATTGAGAGGATACATTTATCAAATGTCAAGTGCTTTAGCTATAATATAAGTGTCCCCTCAAATTAATCCCTGATGAATTTACTGCTTACTAAACTTGCAGACTAATATTGGCATCTTTTTGTGTAGTCATATTGGAACATGAAAATACAGGTCTGCTGATCAGGAACAATCAGGTTCTCACCTGCTAGACAATGCTATACATTTGTCTGCAGAAAGGTTTGAGAATTAAGGTTGCATTGTCAAGCATTTTTGTTTACATTAACAGTAACATGATACACCCACATACACTAGTATTGTATCATTCTTGATAATGTAAAAAGCCAGGTAATATTATAAGAAGGGTGAAGCCATAGCCAGGTAATATAATAAGAAGAGTACAGCCGCAGTCATTATTCAGATGAGTAAATGGGAACAGGATGAGCCATCTAAGGATGGATAGCTCGCTGAGTACCTGCCACAATGTATGTTCATAACGCATGGTAACTTAGTAATAAATTAGGGTGTGGGCTAAGCCTCTCCCTCTTCTACTCAAATTGGATGTAATACAATATGTGTGTAGAACACAGATGTTTCGACAAAGTTCAAACCTATATGGGATATAAATATTGTATAATTGACACATTGGGTTAAATCCTCTGTTGTTATGTTACTTATTATAGCTGTTTATATGATTATTGCTTTTACTTTCTCTATCTAGTATAGTATACTGTTATTTAAATGCTTGATTTGCTAAATGTACATTTAACCTTCTTGTTGCATCCCATTTGTCCACTTGAGGGCATATTTTGGTAGCAGGACATTAGTAATATTTTGTAGGAGCACCAGTGTGGCAAATGGCAATTTTCCTTAAAATAAACCTGTCCATTGCTTGACATTTACTAGTTTCTTTAGAGAATTTGTAAAAGCAGCAGTGATTTTATTTGCTGATGATTAATGTCTGCTCTTTAAACTCTGCTGTACAAAACATAGTAAGGGATAGCTAAAATGTCTGGAAAACTAAACTGACAGAAAGACAAGCAGATATATGTACTTATATATCAAGGTGCTAGAAGACATTGGAAGCCATAAGCTGAAAGTGCTTATATATATGTGTGTATATTTAGATGAACCTCATATGTTATTTACGTTTCCTTAGAAGGAATTTAGGTTCCTGTATCTTTAAATATGAACCTAGCTTATTTCCTGACTAGACATCAATTAGAAAGAGTCAGGGGATGGCGTACACAAGTAAATGCGACAAGCAATATTTAACTCGAGTTTCTAGTGATGTTTGTGGCTGTTAAATTGTCTCGAGAACCCAGTGGGAAAAGGTATGTGTCTTTTCTTTTTTATTTTCCCTTCTCTTACTTCGTGACAAACTCATGTAGTGTGCACGCGAGCACTCTAGTTTGTGGAGTAGTTTTCACAACTATCAAACTTTGCATTTTAAACATGCTATGCCTTATTTCTCTACAAATGAAAAGACAACAGGATATCTAAGCTAGTCACAAGCATCTCTCAACTCCAGATGTCCGGAGCCACAACACACCTGACTTATAGCCTCAAAATATCACTTTCACTGGACCATATTAGTATGTGCATATGGGTCAAAGGCAGAATATCTTTTAAGATTATTTAAAGTAGTCTTATAATGCATCTAAACTGAAATACTTAATTTCAATAGCAACACATTTCCACCCAGCATTAGTGTTTATCCAAACAGGGACACTTTTAACTTATAAAAAGTAATGTTGTCATAGATGTAACTGATAATAAGTTATATAGCAGCCATTACTATACCTATTAAGCAATATAACCATATACTGATTAAAGTATTATAAGTTAATGAAGATTTTATAAAAAGAAGAGAAAAATAAAAACAACAAAACACAAAGAGAGAAAATAAATAAAGAAATAAATATACAATAAATAAATAAATATTTGAGAACATTATTATGCATTGATTACTCTGATTAAGAATATGAAAATAATAGATGGATAATAATGAAAAATATAGTAATGTTTAAATTATGCTTAGTATATTGATGTGATTTGAGATAAATGTATTTAAATTTATGCTAATTTTGACATTTAAAGTATAATTGAAAACAGTACCTGTTTCGGTGTAACTTGAAGACAGTAAGAACTTTTCTTTTGTTATTAGTATTATTATTTAGATTTTTACAGAATATAACATATATAAGATTATTTGTCCTTTCGTTTTTTTTTTCTTTTGCTCAACAGTTTTCCAATTATTTACTTCAGCATTTCTTTTCGGTGTACTTATTGTCCAGTCCATAGATTCTTCATGTGTTAGGATGTTGTTGTTGGTAAGGTATTTTATTGCTGAATCTACTGTTTCAAATATTTTTATTCCATTTGGTAGAAAAACTCTCAGTCTTGCTGGGAATAAAAGATGGACTTTCAGTTGCTTTTTCTTCAAGGTTTTTATTACTGGTAGAAATTCTTTTCTTTTTGAAACCACCTTTGTAGAATATTCATTGTCAAATCTTATTAATGAATCATTGTATTTGATGGGAGAATTTGTCCAAGCATTTCTTAATATAAGATATTTATCTTGTGTAGAAAAAAGTCTCACAATTATAGATCTCGGCTTGTTCTTCGGAGAAGAAGCATTTCCAGAAGCTGCTAGTGATCTATGCGCACGTTCTATACCATATGAAAGAGCTTCAGGTATTTTTGTTACATCTGGTATCCAGGTGGTAAGAAAGTTTATCATATTGTCCCCTTAAGATTTTTCTGGTAGACCATATATTCTAATATTATTTCCTCTTGTTCAATTTTCCATATCATCAAGCTTTTCTAGTAAATATCTATTCTGTTGAAGTAAGAATTCAGTTTGTTGTTCTTCTATTTGGACTCTAGTGTCAATGTCACTTAATGACCGTTCAATAAGTGATATCTGTCCTTTCTGCTGTGTAAACATTTCTTGAAGCTGTTCTAGTTGTTGTGAGCACTATTCTTTAATAGTATCTATTTTATTGTCCATCTTGTCGATTTTTATTGTAAGTTCCTGTATATTTGTAATGAGAGATTGCAGGTCTTTTTTGAGAGAAGAGTCTTGTGCTGTATTCCTTAGATGACTCATGCTGTAAAGCTGATATTGGTGCTGATTTTCCAGTAATTAATTTGACAGGAATTATTGAAGTTCTGACAATAAAATTTTTCTTATAGATGCTCAGAGTTATTAGAAATAAGTTAGTAATAAATATTTCTTCAAATTAAATATTATTTTGTAAAATTCCTGTCAGGAATTGTATTGAGGTAAGAGAGCTGAAATGAAGTGCAGCTATCAGTTCAGCATCCTAGCCACACATATTATAAGATTTATTGAAGAAGGGACACTACAGAGTATATAGGAGGTGATGCTGTATGCATCTTATATCAGTACAAGCTACACTTGGGGTAATGACAATTATTACCTTCCAGAAAGCATGTTCACATATATTTAAAAACTGTATTACTGAGCCCTCCATATGTCCCAAATCATTATGTTGCTAATTTTACTGCCGTATACTTTTGCACAGTAATGATTTGTAACATCATGTACATAGAAGTGTGCATATTACTATAATCGTTAATATGAGTACTACAAGTAACGGAGATCACAGTTATATTTTTAGCATCCATGACACACACTTGTGTAGTAACATTCGCATTTTATACTGCAAGTGTAATTCAGTTTCAGTTACCGAAAATAAAGTTTTATTGTGACCCCTAGTATCAAAATGTCCCTAACGTGGATTCAAACCCTGAAGGGCTTTTGATGTTATTCAAAACATACTGCATTAACACACTAAACCACTGGGAAAGTTGCACAACAAATGTATTTTCTGCATTCAATACTGTCCAAAGTGCTGACTAAAGTGCAAAGCTGATACTCGCATTTGCATGACTAATGGCTAAATCTTTGTGGATGCACAGCAAAATATTTGAGTTTTTGTCTTGGAAAGTGTATTGTCATTGCTAACAGTCACTGATGCACAATGCCAAGGGTCATTCAAAGGATGAAGCCAAAGAATGCAAAGAAATAACTAATAATTCATAGATCAGTGTGCTGATTTATGAACTTGAGGGAGTTATACATGTAAAATGGTGGCAGTGATGATACCTGTGTTCATAGTAGTGTTCATCTCCAAAGAAATGAACACTGAAACCATGGCATTACCATGAAATGTTCACATGATTAACAGTATTTACCATCTCACCATTGACATAGGTATAGACATTGGTATAGAAAGTGATTGTTTCTCTGACATTTTGCATTTAGAGAGCAATATACCCCTGCTATAACCCACTTATCATTTGCCCTTTCACAGTAGAAGTTCTGTTGAATGTGATCTTTGCAGACGTTATGAAGTAAAGCATGTGAAAGTTGAAAACAAATGCCTGCAAGACAAGATTGTGTTATTCCATTTATGTATGTATTACTCCATTGAAATCCCTTTGTACTATAAATGAATGACATTTTGCAATGGGATTCACTTTTTCTGTATGTTTACATTGTATATATTTGATACGACTTACACCCACTTTGTACTCACAGGCACATTATCTTTGTCCAATAGTTTAGTAAAGGGTGTATAAAGCTTATCACTTAAGTCAGTAAATCTACATGAAACCTTGACAATAAGCCTATTCACTTTGACCCTCTGTATGTGCACTTTTCATTAGGAAGAGATCTAATAAATTACCACACACACACACCCAACTATATATACTAACTCCAGCATCGTACTACAGTGGAGGAAAAGGCATTTACCTTTTACTTGCCTTATAGTACTTTACACAGTGCCAGTACTTCACTTCAGTGAAATGAGGTTTCAGTAATTTGAGTTTTCAGCGATTTGGTCGGGGTGAATTGAAATTCAGTGAAATGAGCTTTCAGTGAAACAAAGTAGACCCATATATATATATATATATATATATATATAAAACAGATATATACATATATATATATATATATATATATATATACATATATACACACATGTGCAGACATACATATGTATGCATGTTGCATTCCCAGGCATAGAGGGCTAAATGGTCAGAAGAGGGTCTGTGATCATCAACACTGATATATGCCATCGCTCTCTGCTGGTTTTCATAGACTTTAGTGTAGCCTTAATTTTTCCAATCAGGCCCAAGTTCAAACAATAAGGAGCAGGGGCCATGCATGAGATTACCAACATCATTCAAAACAACTGGCACATTTTTTAAACCAATGGTAATGTCCTTAACAAGTTGGGAGAGCAGCCTGTGTTTGTTTACAACTTGGTATTATTCTGAAGAATCTACCTGAGGAAGAAAATCTACCTAAAAATCCATGGGACCCATAAAGGTGGGAGATGCCCATATTGTCCATATATTTTGGATTTTAGACCGTCTGGCTTTGGACAACTATTTAGTTGACGAAATTCATTTTTTAAAGGAAACTGCAATACAAGCAGAGTGGTTTATATGGCTAAGTGTGAATCCTACCCTACCTTCTTTATAGGCAAAACTGAATGCCCTCTTAGAAAAAGAATTTATGAATGACTACACGACATTCGCTCTAAAGGTTCTAAGAATGCACTATATAAACATTCACTTTCATTTTTGCCATCTTGAATATTGTTGAACCCAGCTCCAGCGGTGGAGCGTGGGAAACTTGTTTAGAATACAGGAAATATTACTGGCAGATTAGGCTGGATGCCACTCATTCCCCTGGAATCAATGATCAGATTTCTAGTTTACCCATCTGTAAACTGATGGCTGTCAAACTTTGATGGCTGTTTTTTCAATGTTTAATTTCATTGTTGTTTTAGGCAATCCTGTTGACCATAGGGTTTTTTTCTGGATCTATACTGGTGTTCACAACAACTGGCTTTGTTTAAACTGCTTTTAAAATATGTTTAACATCACATTCCCAACTATTTACTGTTTTTAACTTGACCAATCAGTTTTTATATTCAATAAATTTTAAACAACTGTGTCTCCATTTTAATTCCTTGGTGTTTCACTGAGTTTTGCAGTATGCCTTAGTTTGTTATTTTAATCAGGTATCTGTCCCTTTAAGGTTTAATTAGAAATGAGGAAGTGAGTTTTTTTTAAACAGCTTGATTCAGCTGCTTATTGTTCTGAAGAAGTCATTACAGCTTACTGGATGAAAACACTTAACTATTGTATATTATGCAGGTTTTATTGCTTTATTTTGTTTATTATCAGCTGTTAAATTAAAGCTTTACATGTTTTTTATAACTACTATCAGCTGCCATTCATTTCTGGCGTTCCTGGTGGTCCAGGTTGTACAGTGTTTGGTTACATTGTGGTTTTCTTCTTGCAAAATCCACCTCTTGGATTTAAGTTACTATCTTTACTATAATGTTTACTCATTTTTTGGGGGTAATATATTTTCTAAAAAGATAATCAATATTGCTTTAATTTGTGCAACTTCTGAACAAAGAAATATTACTACTTTCTAAGCTTACTGAATGTAGGTGTCTATTAATGCATGCTTGCAGCCTAAGAATGGAAAGGAAATACAAAGGGAGAACAAAGAACCCATTATATTCTGCAAACTACTTCTCACATAAATGGTTATTTCACTGTCTTATAGAAAGATCTTAGAATTAACATGCCCATATGGTTAACCCTTGACATGGTTAGCAATTCACCATATGCTGCATTATCTGGACTGTCTTCAGTAATATAATTTTAAAAACATAAATGCTTACATAAACATTTACATTAAATCATAGTCAAACAACTCATAACTAGCATGAAAATATGCAGGCCTACTAACAAGTCTTAGCTTATATTAATGCGTCTACATAATTGTGTAGTATGCCTCATGTTTTTAATGAGTTCCATCTGCACAATATGACAAGTCACTTGCAAATGCATATACTAAATATTAGCCTTTCACGTCTGTACCCATGGTAAACATTTCAATAATTTGAACTGTAGTGTACACACCACACCCCTACTACTGCCCATTCCATACTGTCAAGTGAAGCCTACAAGTCTATGCAGCCATTGCATTACAGAAAATGTATGCAAGGCTCTTGCCACCCCCATAGTGCCTTTTTTAGTTAAGGCTCAAAAGACAAACCCACTGCTGTAAATAGCACAAGTAACAAAAAACTGAGGGTAATGCTACTCAATGACAGAAGTCTAAACCTCAAAATGCATGCACTCGAGGCACTCCTCAGTATGGAGAAAATCGACATATGTGCAGTAACAGAAACCTGGTTTAAAGCTCCAGAGAGCACCCCAGCACTACCAGGCTACAACTCATACCATGCATTTCGGCCACAGAACCCGGACTGAAATACAATAGGCAGGGGCATATCCATATTCATCAAGGATACCCACACCTCCAGGTTAGTGGCACAGCACAATGCTAAAGGGATCATCCACGTGCAACTAACAATGGGCAAAACTGCAATTCAAATTGTAGCTTGCTACAGATCACCCACCATGTTCCAGGACCCTCATTGCATGTTTCTGGAAACACTGGGAAACATAAAGGTCCTACCAAACACCCTAATATTAGGTGATTTCAATTACCCACACATTATCTGGGAGAACTACTCAAGTACTAACTCACTTGCCCAACATTTCCTAGACTTCATAAACTCAAACACCCTGGATCAACTGGTCAACACTCCCACCGGGCGACTGTTGTTCCACACCAGAGGTCAACCTATCGCTGGTTAGATCTGACCATAAACAAATCACTTTGGATATCCACATTCCGACCCCAGTCCCAGACAAGGAAACCACCATGGAAAACTTTTCAAAAGCAAACTTCATGTTACTTAAGACCGAGGCGGAAAATTTCAAAGCCCCCATGTTAAATAATAACGCTGTCCCAGCTGCAAAATCCTTTACTAATGCATTCTATGGGCACCTACAAATACATGGATGGTGCTATCCCAAGCAAAACCAAGACTCACTCCTCCAAGAAAAGTAAACCAGTCTGGTGGACCCCTGCCATAAACAAGCTATACAATAGAAGGAGGAAACTAGTACAGAAAAGAGTAAAATCCCAAGAAGGGAGGACATCCCTGATCAGTATCAGCAAGAAACTACAATCCCTCATAAAATCATCCAAGGTGAGTTTCGGAAGAAAAATTGCCAAGGACTCCAAAGATAACCACGAGGCATTCTTTAGCTATGTCAAGAATCTAAGTTGCAATGCTCAGATCTGCTCGGAGTTAGTGCAGAATGGCACAAAATACAATGAACTGACCAATATCGCCAATATCCTGGCAGACAGGTTCAGTGCACACTTCACCCCCCTCTCATCCCCAAAAGGGCCTATAACCATACCAGAAGAATGTAGAGCCCCTGAAATCACAGACACTCAGGTTAAAACAGTCCTCTCCAAAGCCAAAAACACAGCATCAATGGGACTGGAAAGTGTCCCATGCTGCGTCCTACAGGAGTTCAAAGATGAAATAACCCATCACCTAAACGCACTGTTCAAACTCAGCCTCTCCACAGGCTACGTACCCACAGAGTGGTGCACAGAAATGGTTATTCTGCTCTACAAAGGTGGTGCCACAACAGATCCCAGGACTATCACCCTATAAGCCTGACTAGCTTGGTCTGCAAGGCTATGAAGCACATCATCATGGAACTCATTAAGAGAGACATTGGGAACCTCCAAACACTGGACCCTACCCAGTTCGGCAGATCATGCCTCCTAAACCTGGCAGACTTCTTTAAGACAGTTACCAAGGATATAGACAAGGAAAATGTGGTACACACAGCCTACCTAGACTCACAAAGGCCTTCAAAACCATTCCCCATTCTGGTATTATAGACAAGCTCACCAGCCTGAACATAAACCCCTATGTCACAAGATGGGTTGCCAACTGGCTCATGGACAGAACCCACATAGTGAGAGTTATAGGAGTTAGATCTGACTTTAAACCGGTTACAATTGGCGTCCCCCAGGGCTCAGTCCTAGGACACTTCCTGTTCTAAATATACTTCTCAGAGGTACAGGCAAGCACAGGAGGACTATGGCTGACCAAGTTTGCTGACAACTGAACACTAGGGGCTATAACTGACTCCTCAGACATCCTCCAAAAGGGTCTCACTGTGACGGATACCTGGTGTCAAAATCATGGCCTCAAGTTAAATGCTAAAAAAGTGCATAATCATCCCCTTTGGAAAAAGCAAAGTACCCACAAACTACCACATAGGTGGCAGTCCCCTAAATACGGAAGATGTAATAAGGGATCTGGGGACCCAAGTAGATAGTAATCTCTCCTTTGGTAACCACATTGCCAAAGTGGTAAAAAAAATCCTTCTATGTGGCCCACCTAATCACAAAAGGGTTCGCATCCCGATCAAAGGAGGTCATTGTGCCCCTCTACTCATCACTCATCAGACCCATCATAGAGTACAATGCCCCATTTTGGATGTACCTTACAAGACAGCTGCAACAGCTGGAAAGACCACAGAAATACCTCACCAAGAGGATCACTGGCCTCAAACAGATGTCCTATGCAGCTCAACTGAAGAAACTCCAGCTGTACTCGGTTTTATACTGCCTACTCAGAGGTGATCTCTGCCAGACATACAAGGCCATGTCCAACCCAGAATTGATGGACATGCTCCACCTAAAGAAAACCATATCCCCTCGAGCCACACGTTCTAAGGATCTAATCCTCACCACAACAATAAATAGGACGTGCTGGAGGGATAGATTTCTGTCCCAAAGACTTCCCATGCTTTTCAACAAGATTCCAATCTACATTAGGCAGAGCTCCTCGCTAACACTCTTCAAGAGAAACCATGACGAGTGGATGGGAAACAGAAAGTTTACCCCGGGGATCACTTTAGTGGCTCTGCTATCTGCTGGACAGAGGCACAGGGAACTAATCTAAGGTGGCGGTGAAAGCCAACACATTCTGGCTAGGCTTATAAATGCCTTTGGGCAGAAAGCCTAGTACCTACCTATGAACCTATGAACCTATAAACAGATGACTTTTCTCACTCAAATCAGAGTTGTTTTTCCATTTGTGCACTATTTCTTCAATAACATCAATATCTCTCAGTTGAACAGCCTGTATATTTTTGCTCCACCTGAAATTAATCCATTTCAGTAGCAGTTCTTTTGTTTTCCAGATTACATCTGGGTTACAGAAACCTGCAATCTAGCACTCAAAATCAAATTCAAGTTTCAGGGAAAATAACTTATATTTCAATTTTCTACACTTAAAATTCTTTAATGCTTTCACAAATTTCAGCAACACTTAAGTATAATCATGTTCATTAAATACAAGTCACAGCTGTAAAAAACACATGACTCATTGATACTAATTGACAAAACAAAAGCAGGAATCTGTTATGGGCAACAGAGGTGTTAAGATGACATGACAAATTCAAATTACAATAAGATAAAGGAATGCATACTCCAATCTAAGACAAAACATTACTGTGATCTAATACTACTTACTCATATAATACCTTAAAATATACTGTGCTGTAATATGCCTGATGGTCTAAAGTATTCATATACCCAGCTGTTAAGAGTTAATTTTCATAAATCAGTTTCATAGTCAAAGGCATTCTCTTAGGTATTTTTATTATATGTTCACCTTCATTACTTGGCAGTTCTTCTTAAATAAGTTCATAAGTTAGGTACAAGGAATACGATCTCACTAGTTCTTGAAACAAATACCATAGCCCCAACCTGATCATCCAAACACTTCTTAAATTTTACTAGACTATTCACACCTCTGATATATTCAGGTAATTTATTCCATAAATGTGTCATCCTGTGTGCTAAATAAGAATTTCTGTTCTTTTTATTATATAACTCTAAACAGAACTGTAAATTATGATGTTTAAATGTATTTGGATTATTATATACTTTTAAACCCAATAAATACTGAACAAAAGAGTCATGAAATACCCTATAGGCAAATATAAGTCAACCACTGATATATCTATAATGGAGAGTATAACAACCTTCTGAAAAACATCTATCTTTATAGCATAACACTTAATATCAGGTATTCTTTTTGTAAATTTATGTTGTACTGATTCAGTACAATTAAAATAATATTAAGAGTCCAGAACACCACCTTTTATTACAAAATTGATCGGATATATACATTAAATAAACTTCCTAAAACTCATTACCTCTCTCATTGTAAAGTTTTTGAGGCTCAACCTCATCTGTTTCAAGGCTTTATTACAGATGGCTCTTACATAATTTTCAATACAAAACATGAATCAATCAGTATACCAAGATCCTTATATTCAGCAGCTTCCAAAAAGTCAAATGTGAAGAATGTAATAGAGCTTATTTTTTTTTTGCCTAAATACATGATATTACACTTTTTGTCACTAAATGAGAGACCACATGTACTAGCCCACTTACCTAAGCATGGTGAATACTTATTACTATTAGTAAAACTGTGTTCATTATTATAAAAAAATTTACAATTGATGGCACACTTAACCAACCAACAATGGTCATCACATGGTATAGAGGAAAAAAATTATATTAAACATAATGACCTGAGCACAGTTCCCTAAGGAACGCCTGATCTCAGCAGTGCTGAATCTGATTTTTTTTTCTTAAATCACCAGTCTTTGGGTTCTGCCTCTGTGCCAATGATTAACCCAGCTACATAAATATTGATTAACTTTATATTGTTCCAAAGCAAGTAATTAGTGTGGAATGATAGTAAGTCAAACGTTTTGTGTAAATTCAAAGAAATTACACCTGTGGTAATTCCTTAGCCCTAGCAATGTAATCATAAAAGCTTGACAAATGAGTGAGTGTACAGTGGCCTTTCAAAAAATATGTTGAAAATATCAAACAATGCAAGATTATTTCCTTTAAGTATGATTTCACTAATATAGCTCACAAAACATTGCAGAATATCAGTGTTAGAGTTACTGGACTAAAATTTTGTACTACCATTTTAACTCTGGATTTAAACAATGGAGCAAATAATGACACATTCCAAGAACATCATATGTATCCATTATAGCTCATAGAATTCAATGTCCTAGTTAATATACTCACTAAATAATCTTTTATATTAGCTAATAAAATTGCAGGAATACAATCTGGTCCACTTGATATAACAAGTTTAATTTTATTTAAGGCTCTTAATAACATCTCTTCATTAATATTAAGGTATTTTGACTAAAAAATCAATTGTTTCTTCCAAGGAATGAGATTAACAATCACTCTTATTAAAGTTAAAACTAGTAACACATTCATTAAATTTATTACCTATCAATTCATGATCCCTAAAATTGACTCATCTACAGAAATAAAATTAATATGATCTGTTTAATTTCAGAAGGAATTAATGTATTTATACATTTTTGGTATTTTGTGATCACTTGCTAACAAATATTTGTATTTTATTTTTTCATTATTACACATTACAACAATTGCTTACTTCTCAACCTTAATTGATTTTTATTAAACTAATTTGAAAATTTGTAGCAAACACATGAACCCTATTTTTCCCATTGTATAATGTGTTCAGATTATAATTCCACCTCTCTGGGAATTTATTTTTTTTATTTACTGTTCTATAGCAAGATGTCACAGCCACACTGCTATACAATAGAGATTGTATATTATCATAACCCTCACTAACTGACTTAATCCAAATATATCAAAGTATTTGTTAGCTGACAATAATCAATTAAATCATAATTATAATGTCTGCTCTATACTCTTGATTTTCTCTTCACAAATATTTCAAATGAGAAATATAACTGATCAGATAATCCAAAAGAAGGATAGAGCTAAATATTTTCAGTTGAAATCGGATTACATGTGACTAGGATATTACTACCATAAGTCAGTTCCAAATAAATTGTGTAATATGATGATACTCTAAAATTTTAATACATTTTCTTTCATTTCTTTCACAATTATTTCCTCCTTCATTTACTTGCCAGTCAGTTGTAGGATAATTAATGTCACCTATCAGTACCAGGTTTCTATAATATAAATTCATATTTAATGTAGACAGATAATCAGAGTGAGTATCTAAATCTATTGCAGGTATAAAATAACAAAGCTTTAATGTTATAGGATCATGCAACATTATTCCATAAGTTTGGAGAATTACACACTTCAACTCATCAATGGTATTTACACATTTACAATAAACTGAATTTGTAACCCATAATGTTATGCTTCAGTCTCTCCTACTTGTTGATAAGAATTCAATTGTGTTATACCCTGGTATTTGTATGTCAAATGAATTCCAAGCAGCAACAAATTCATATCCTCAGAAAGTGCAATCAATTTTAATTCACTTACTTTATTCCCCAAACTTTGGGCATTACAATAGAAATATTTTAAAGCTCCATTAAATTTCCTGTTTCAATTGCACAAATGGCTCTACTTGTGTAAGGTCCTAAAATGTTTCAACATATTTCCTAAACAAGCCTGACATAATTCTTAAATCCATAATAATTAAGATCAACTCCATCTCTTAAAAATCATTTTGAATCATAGGCATAGTTTTCCTATATTTTTTCTTAATTTATTATTGTAGAAAAAACAGTTATATTAACGAATTCAATAATTCAAATTAAATTACAATTTAAATAAATTTGCCTTCGATTACTTGTAATTTGACCAGTGTAATTTAGGAAGGATTTAGAAACTCTGTATTTCAAGTTTCGGCATATACAGTAATATGAAGAATTTCATTTTTCATCAGAGTTAATGGTGTACACCTTAAATCATTAGTTCTTCCCTGCAAAATAAATTTAGTAAAGGTCACTTTAACCCAAGTTAACCTATGTAATAAATCTAAATAATCAATTAACTTCTACACTGGTATAAAGAAGGGTGCAATATACTCTTTATTTAATGATGTTATTTGACTAGCAATGCATTTTACATGTGAGTCCTCAATTGCCAGTACTTCACAATAACATCAATTTTCACTCTTATCTATTACAGAAATAAAACCAGGGTTTCCACTGTGCTTATCTTTGTTAATTAATCTTCACAAATCTCTTCTTTTAAGCTTTTTTACTTGTGAGATCTTTTGACATCTTTCATTATTCCCACTAATACAATTAATATCACACAGAAAGTGTTGAATGAAATATGACCAGTGAAAGAAGAATAAAAAAAATTCTGCTAAACTTCCTGTATTCAAAACAGCATCCTCTTTACTAGAATGAATCAAACAGTGATGTTTACTTACATTAGATGAACTATGTTCAGCATAGAGAATCTCCTAATGGTGCTAGTCTCTTACACATGAAGCTAAATCACTCAAATCTTCCTTATGTTTTATGTTTATTTATTTTCTTATACCTAATATCTGTTACAACAATGTCAAATTTTGTATCATTAGACTCAGAAAAAAAATCTCAATAAATGAGACTGTACTGTCTTAATTTTCCTCCACACAGTTATCATTATATTTTTGATACATTAGAAAAATTAGTTTTGTTAGTACAAGAACTCTCTTCTCCCTTTATTACATAGCATGTTCTAAGTCACCCTTATGTATCCCTGAAAGAGAGCCCATGATCAATGAGTTATTTATCAAAACTTTATATTCAACAAAGTCTTCTTTTTTTATGATTATTCACATTGTTCCCTATTAACAGATTAAACTGTGTCATTTGAATGAACTAAATGAAATCTCTTCTACTAAATTTGTCAGTGTGGAAGATTTAGTAACATTCCTCTTTTTCTTAACGTCATTAGCATTCACAGCTTTTTTCTCTCTTAAATGATGTTTTAACTGACTTAAAAAGTAAACTTTTTCCCCCAGTTTGCTTTCAAACTTGATCTTTAAATAACTTCTGACTGCTTGACCTTACCTCCCTTGGTTCTACCCTTACCTACTCATTATGATTACGTTTTATATCTAAATAAGCTGACTGCCAGTTTTTAACAAACTCAGAAAGAGAGCTTAATTCTGCTCCATTACTGAATGTACATTCAGTTTGAGATTCAAATGATTTACTAATTAAAATTAAGTTGCCTTATCACATTTTCTTCTTCTTTAGGACAACATGTTTCCTTTTCAGAATGAACATTTCTATAAATTTGTCATATTTTGATTAACAGTTCTTTCAGTTTCATTGCCAGTATCAGCTTGTACAAAAACAATCTCCTAACTACAGTATACATTTTTCTCAGCTTAAATAATACAACTAGCAACGTGTTCAAAAAGACAGATACATATTGCATGCACATAGGAAAGCATAATATAGCCATTGGCTATCATTTCCCCATTCCAATGCATTTATTTACCATAACAATGTTTTTCAAATTCATATAAAGAGGTAGCTCTTAAAAATCTGTTTTTGCCATAATGAATAAAATGTTAGCAGAATATAAAAATATGTTGCTTGTTATTTTGAAATGCTTTTGTAAACCAACTTTACTTGCTCTTTCAGAAAACACAAATATCAAATATCATTTCAAATGTCAGACATCAAATATTAAATACACTTGTCAGGTATAAAATATTTTATTGTATATGTTCTACATTTTTGTGCATGCATTTACTCCATTTCATTCACTTTTGAAAAAATAGTTTCTGTCTTTTCTTATCAATTTCCTATTAAGGGGAATTAATACTCACAAAATACATGTAATGCAACTTATAAAATACAAAACTATTTAGTCCTTTGCAACTTTGGCAAAATTTCACTGAAAATACACATGTGCTAAACAACCTCATTTCAATCAAAATGTATTATTCACAAGTGGCAGGACTTTAATCATTTCAAAATGTATCATGATTTACCATACTGGGCAGCATTAGTTGGAAGGCTTTATGAAGTTGCTCAGTATCATGTTTATCCTATTCTGCATTGATTTTTTTTTGGAGAATCATCCCACAACTTATTAAGTGTTTATTTTCATATTCCTGACAGATTAGATAGGTGCATACAAATAAAGGTACTGCCCAATTAACTCAGAGACCACTGCCCTGTTAACTCTGTTTGGACATTCAGAACTCTAGAAACACTACCTCAAATAGATATGTGCAGGCCCATCAGTGAACTAAAATAAGCATTGCTAAATACCCACTTCCAAACTATTTGTTGGATTCATCTTTTTGCTGACCTAAATCCTATCCAACAAGAAGAAACAACAAGGAACCAGGAACCAAACAAAAACTGAATGGAGGTGCAGGAACAACACAGACCAGTGTCCACCACCGAGATAATTTTATTATAAATAAAAACAGTCAAGTGTTTTCGTCTTGCATCAAGACTTCTTCAAAACTCTAGTCATGGACACTGGTCTGTGTGGTTCCTGAACCTCCATTCAGTTTTGTTGGTTCCTGGACCTAAATCCTATAACAACATTAGTCAAAGCTGGAGGTAATACAAGATGCTGTTTCCTCATTAACAAAAAGAACACTTGGAGGCCAAAAAAGACCACGGTTAAGATTACAACTAAAGTTTAAAGAAGAAATTTATGCTAGGGAAAAATCCTGGACCTGACAGAAACAAAATCCATCTAACAGTGACCTACACTATACTGTTTTCAGCATAGAAAGCCACTAGAATGGACACAAACTTCACCAAAGTTTCCTATCTTTGAAAACAGGAATTTCTACTTCTCTCCCCAAAATACTTCTGGAAAAAATATAACTCTTCACTGGTAACATTACTGATAACACCTACTCCTCTTTCACTCCACAAATAGAACTTAATTTGTCACCTATTATAGTTATTTGCAATTTGTTAGCAAAAATCACTCAGTGGTATCACAACTCCACCCCACCCTACCCCTTACCTCCTAGCTGCATATCCCCCACATATTATATTTTGAAGAAATTTCAACTAAACAGATTGAAAAAATTACAAAACAAACTAAATGCTAACAAAGATACCAGATTCTTTAAATTACATCCACTGTTTCTAAAAAAAAATCACATCAGTCTATATTGCTAAATCTCTGACATATATTTTCAATCTGTCCCTTTCATCAGGATCACTTAAAAAAACAGTTCAAAATGCCATGATATTTCCCTTCCTTAACTGTCCTCCTCAAAGGAGTATAAAAAAAATAGTTCTATTTTTATTTATGCACTCTAACAAAAATAAGCAAATACACTACAACCAGCTTTTCAAACACATCAAAATGTTTTGCCTACTTTGTGATACATGACTTGGCTTCTGTAATTCATTAAGCACCATGGCAGCTCACTATACCGCAGAAACACCGCCTTTAATAACACAAATGATGTTAAAATAACAGAAGGCCTTTTTTGTAATAAAAAGGGCCATCAAAACTGTTATCCATCCCTATACTTAATAAGCATATAAGGCTTAACTTCAGAGTAAACACTATCTGATGGCTGAAAAGCTACCTAGAAAATCGAACTTTCTAAATATTTACAACTCCATCTCAGACTATGGAAGCCTAAACACATGTATCTCTCAGGGGTCAGTCCTTGGTCCCCTACACTTTTTCCTAGTCATCTGCAACATAACTCTTTACCGGGTCTACTTTATGTGCTCAAAGTCTGACAATATCGAATACGATATTCTCGACATGAGTACACCGAAAGTGCAAAACATCAAAACTTTAAACGGAAATCTCTGTAGGTGGAGATTTCCATTTACTTCAATGTAGTGTGATCTTGGAGTTCGTATATTTAAGTAGTGGGAGGTGTGGGGGGTGCAGGGGGGTTTGCCCCCCTCCCTACACTAGTTTAAATACTTTTATTTTACATATTTTTTTTTAGGACTTCGATTGTTTAATAGTTCAATGAATATGGGTTGATCCATATGCATTCGAGCTATTAAGCTTTCGAGGTTCTAAAGTAGACTCCTCTTTACCTTCCTGGCCTCAGTGTTATCATGTATGCAGATGATATCCTTATCACCGACTGTAGAATCTCCTCCTCTGACCTACAAGAAAACCTACAGGAATCCTTCTTGTAATTATGTACTTGGCTACATGATAATAACTGTCTTGTCAACTCAAGCAAACATATTGCTAAGCATTCCACCATAACCAAAAGCTTCAGAATCTCCTCCCCGATACTAAAACATAATCTGGGGGATGCAATGTACACTAAGCCACAGTGGTATTAAGAGCATAAACAATACCTTCCATTGTGCAGTAATATCTCCCATTAGTTACAAGCTTTATTATTATTTTTATTTTATTATATAAAAATATTAATTAATTGTTTTTATTTATTTTATATATTATTTTATTTATTTTTATTTACTCATCCATCGAAAAGCTTTAATAATAGATTTAGAAACATTATATGACCTACAAGGAAATAGATTTGGTTTTGTCTTTGAAGGTTCTAAGACTGGTGTGAGTACTACCATTCTAGATTTAGAGGTGCATGGATTAACTAATGGCAACATTAGGTCTACTGTTCATAGAAACCTAACTGCTTATAGCTAGTATTTACATAGTAAGAGTTGCTACTCCTTTAAACTTTTCTCTCCCTTATGAAGAATATCTAAGGTTATGCAGACTTTGCATACAGAGTTTAGAATGGTTAAAATGCTTATTAATAGAAATATAGAAATTGTTTTTAACACAAGTCATGAATTCCTATTATAAAGTGTTGAGCATGTCTAAAAATAGAATATTTAGTATGCATAAAAAAGAAAAGAAAAATAAATAAGAGAAGAAAGATAAGTTACCTAGTTTAGATAAGCAGGAAGTCTATTTTGTTCCTAGTTATAGTTTATTAGATACATTTGTTGAGTTGGCAAAGTTTTATTTCATGTTTATAATTAAAGACAACAGAGTCATTAGACTTCATTCAAATGGAACACATTATAGGTGACATGCTGATAAAGGAGATAAGATGATAGAGGGGGGTATAGCTCTGATAATATACATTAGGTTTTGTGCAGCAGAGAGTTATGAAATAAATTCATATAGCTACATTAGTACCAGTTTAACAAGGAGTGGTACAGGTACAGATGATTTATCTATCAGGTAGTGCTTCAGTTGGTTCATAGGTTCATAGGTTGGTACTAGGCTATCTGCCCTAGGGCCTATACAAGCCTAGCCATAACAATGCCCTGGATATTTCTTCCCACAATATTTACTTCCCTGGACCCCTGTCTATCAGGGCGACTGACGTGATCCCTGGGGTGAATTTCCTATCTCCCATCCAGTCATTAAGGTTCCTTTTGAAGAGGGCCAATGAGGCGCTCTGCTTAACATGTATGGGCAGTCTATTCCAGAGTATGGGGAGTCTCTGTGTCAGGAACCTATCCCCCCAGCATGCTTTGTTCATTGTGATAACAAGGTTTAGCTCCCTGGACCATGTGGCTCTGAGGGATTGGGATTTCTTTAAGTGGAGCATGTCCAACAGCTCAGAGTTTGACATGGCCTTGTATGTTCATAGGTTCATAGATCAGTAGGTTCATAGATTAGTACTAGGCTAACTGCCCTTGCGAGCCATTTTAAGCCTAGCCAATTATCCCCCTGTGAGATTCAAACCCTGTACCTTATGTTTGTAAGGCAAACACCTTAACCATTAGGCCGCCCTGTTAAGCAGAGATCACCTCTGAGTAAACGATATGCACAGAGTATAGCTGGAGATTTTTTAGACAGTCAGCATAGGGCATCTGCTTTAGGCCTGTGATTCTTTTAGTGAGGTATTTCTGTGGCCTTTTCAGCTGTTGCAGATGTCTTGTGAGGTACATACCAAATGGGGAGTTGTACTCTATAATGGGTCTAATGACAGATGAGTACAGTGGGACAATGACCTCCTTTTTTCTGGATGAAAAGCCCTTAGTGATGAGGTGTGCCACATAGAAAGATTTTCTGACTGTTGTGGCAATGTGGTTATCGAAGGTGAGACCACTGTCCATCTGTGTCCCTAAGTCTCTTATCACACTTTCAGTGTTTAGTATACTGCCACCTATGTGGTAATTCATGGGTACATGGTTTTAATGGCTCTGGCATCAAGCGTCTGTTTCTGTAAGGCCCTTTTGTAGAATATCCACATCATTTGGGGATTCAATATTGGCTCCCGGTTTGCAGTCATCTGCAACCTTTGTTAGCCAGAGTCCCTTAGTTTTGGCCTGCACTTCGGAGAAGTAAACCAAACAAGAGCGGTCCCAGGACTGAACCCTGAGGTACTCCACTTGTCACTTGTCTGGAGCTGGATTTGGAGTCAGCTACTTTTACAATCTGGGTTCTGTCAACAAGCCAGTTGGCAACCCATTGAGTGACATAGGGATTTATGCCCAGCTTCGTAAGTTTATCTATGGTATTAAAAGTCTTTCTGATTTCAAATTGTTGTTAAATAGAGTGGGACTGTATTCCAGCCATGAGCAATGCCATGTGAAAAAAGGCTCTCAATTGACTCCGTGATACAGAGGGGGAACAAAAAAGGCCTTTAAAAAGAGATTGTAAGAACATGTTGGTGATATTAAAAAGGTAGGGAGGAAATCCACATTACTATACATTTTAAGAAATGTGTAAATATTAGTCCTGGATTTCTTAAAATAACAAATTTTGAACAACTAGTATTAATTTTGGGGAAGTTTAAAAGATAAACTATTGTATAATGAGTCGTTATATTTCGAAGTATGACACATCTCCTGCAGAGGTTGAATATGGAATGGAAAGGAACTGCTAATATTCTATCAGAATTGTTAATTGAGTGATTAACTACTTTTTAAAAGTGTTTTATTAATGTTTTTATGGCTGTTACTGTATGTATAATGTTTTGGTTAACTTCTTTGAAAGGTTTTTAAGGGTACTAGAAAATTTAATAAAATGTGTTGTATGGGGTCGGTTGGCTGTTTGTTGTTGTATATATTGCACTTTTTCAGTTTTCCTGCTTGTGGTATTCTATAGTTATATTATTTCTTTGCCACTGGTATGGGTTGTAACTAAAATGAGTAATTTTACCAGGTCACTTTATGGATTATTAAACATACAGATACAATCATATTTCCTTTTTCCTATCACAGTAATACAAGCCGAACTGTATATAAAAACTCAGAAGAAAATAACCATTCATTTTTTAATTAGACTGGTTCCCTAATTCAAAGGACACACAGCATGTGTATTCCATATGGTTGTAACAAACAACAAGACACTGAATAATGGTTTCTGTAGTGCTCTAAGTAATTTCTGTAAGGGCAGATTCAGATTACAAATAAACTGACTAATTTCCCTGTAGTAAACTCTACATGGAAGTGTGCTGTATCTTTTTGGCTCTGTTCCATATAGTACTTTATGTCAAAGTTAATTCTATTTGGATAAGTAGAACAACTTGCTTAATTCTTGGTGCACAAGTACGTATATATTTTCAGTTCTGTTAGGTAACTATAGCTTACTAAAAAAGGGTCTCTCATCAATGTAATTATCCCCAGTAATTAGCAACCTCCCTTATAAGTGCCAGTGCTTTTATGAAACTTGACCACTTTTTGTGATTTGTTTAAAAAAATTGCAGTGAATATTGTGTATTTATCTACCATGTAAAGCTTCCTTCACATATTGGAAGGTGCATTACTCATTTCCTATTCTGTTGAACTTGTTTGCTTATGTGTGATGTTTTCTTGTGGGTTCTTGCTCTCTACATATTGTAGTGGTGTGACTTAGCATGATGTGACACTGTCATGCTTTTCCCAAAATTGCAACATCCCACAGGAGAAGTAAGCACAATTGTAGTTTTTCTTAATTAACACTCTTTCTCCAAGCTGCACTGACTACTAGTGAAAATAAAAAAGTAAGAGGGAGAATGGGGGGGGGGGTTAACCCCCTGCCATTTGCAAAAAAAAAAAAAAAAAAAAAAACAACTTTGAATTTCAGTACTTTTTTCTGTTAGCATCCACAGTCAGTTTCCTCAAGTATTGTTGGAGAGATTCCTTGTGCATTTAAGGGAATATTTAGTACAGTCATGTACAAGCTAATGCATGCCACACTTTGGTGGCCTGAGTGGTATAACAGACCTTCATATAATCTGCCACCCTTAAATAAACTATAGGACCATAATTCCTTGTGTCTTGCAACTTATGCTAAAGAATTTATTGTCAGTATGTGCATCTTTACTTTCATTTTATAATACACTGATTACTTACTGGATTCATGCAATAGGTTTTGATCCACTTGTGAAATCTCTACTATGAGTAAAAGACAAAGATGTCTCAAGTATATATAACAGTAATTGCTGTATTGCAGAGTCAAAAATTTGTAAATAACATTTAATGCACAGCTACCTTTTCTCACTATCTTTGTATATGTAGGAGATTAATCCCTGATATCCACCCCCGTTAAACTATGTAATCAGCTGAGAGAGTTCATCAAAATGGGGGATGAGGAAGTTCTTTGGAAAAAAAAATAAACATGGAATTTCCTTTCTCAGCTGTCTGTAAAATAAGACAAAATGTCTTTCAAAAACAGAGCACTTAATATATATTAAATTATTGTGCTTTGGAAAAAAAATATGTTCCCTTTATCTGTGGCTACCACACTGCCTATATATGCTTTGAATCCCTCATTTCATTCCTCTTCCTTTTGCTTTTCCTAATCAGTTGCATTGTTAAACCTTCACACTAATCCACAGTGGATTATCACACTGTCTGAAAGCAGGAGTTATCCAGTCCTGCTACAGTGGCATCCCTGCCTCTATCCATTCTCAAGTTCCCTCAATTGCTTAACATTTTGGGGCCACTTGCACCCCTTTTACCATTACAATAGTAACTCCATGGTAATTAGACCACTGCACCCTTTCCTCCTGTACAGTGACCTCTCTTCCATATCTTCAGATGAGTGATGGTTATTGTGGCATAATAGGGGTCTTCAGTCAAAGTCATCTGTGGAAAAAAGCAGATCTCCACATCATGTATAAAACCCTTTTTTATTGTCTTCTTATCTTTAACTAATCCTCCCCTTCCTCTCTCAGCTTCTGATCTCAGTCTGTCTTGTCAGCCGTCTAGAACCCATTTGCTCTCCTTTATTTTTCTTTTGTTGTTCAGCTATTCCTCCCCAGCTTTCACCTCTTACAGCCTGAGAAACTGCTTTGCTGTTCCAGAAAAACTATTCATATGTTATAATATAAGATGAGTACATTACAACAATTTCTGGCAATGCAAAGGAATTTTCAGCCTATGATAATTCACTCAAGAAAGTAAATAGCTAGTTAGCCTCACTACACATTTCTGTCCATAGCAAAATAGTTAGTACTGGACTAAAATACAGCATGTCTTGCTGTACAATTCTTTCTGCATGCCATTACTACACAAACATTTACTATCAGTAATGTGTGACATATTAGACCAGGTTTTCCATAGCTACAACCAACAGTTCCATTTAATGAAAACTTACAAGTCAGTATGGTCCACAATAGTCCTTCTGTTAATGGTTCTACTTGTTCAGTAGTTAACATTCTCTTCTTCAGTGATTAGATTATCAGACGTCTGTGGGATCTATTCCTATGCAAACATTTCGCTTTATATTCCAGTACTGATAGATCAGTGGAAAATGGAGAAGATATTGTGATCATCTGGTACTGGCCTTTTAAAGGAACATTATAGTAAGGACCTATTTACACAATCTGGTGGTAAACAAGGCTGGTATTAATCATCCCAATGCATTTATTAAGAGAACATTAGGGAAATGCCACAGTGTCAAGGACAAATTGACACTAGCCTGCATCAATACCAACCAGTAGTGTGGTTCAGTGATTAATGTCCATGGGAGAATAAATCATTGGTTCTCAAATGCAGTTCATGAATGAGGTGTAGTCTGTATTTCCTGATTTTACATAAGTTCCTGCTGGGGTCTCCAATGCATCCTGTGTCAGACTGCTGCCCTCCACAGGACTGGATCTATACTTATATGATAGAATCTGTCTTGTCCCTGACCCAGAATAGGATAAACATGATATTGGAAAACATATGGTTGAATGAATAATTGACAACACAAATGCCAACTCTGGTCTTCCTGAAAAAAGTCCATTGGCCTAGGGGTACCAAGCAAGTTAATTAAGAATAAACAGAAATGTTACTGCATAGTCAAACATAAAAAAACTAATTCACCATCAAACACTTCAATCATCTCACAAAACTTAAGTTTACCTCATAAACACCCTGTTGTCATCTTAAATTTGATAATTTTATATAGCACCATATGGTAAACTAAGGCAGAAAAATCTAAAGAAAGCTTTTGCTAAAGTAAAACTACTTCAGAGCACACCTTACCATGACTTCCACTGTCAAGATAAGTATGGGGTTCTGCTATGTTTCCTTTAGACCAAAAGGGTAAAAGAAAAAACAATCTATCAAATGGAAAACTCTACAAAATGTCCATTTTCATGGGATAATAGGGCTGTCTTTCTAATGTGCTACCAAAAGACTGTTAAAAGAATGCAAATGCAAAACCCCATTAGCATTATACATTGTCAAAAGATTGGGGTACCATTTGCAGACCACTGGATTATTGGACAAGTTAATTATGCATATAACTATCCTATTACACAAGAAATAGAGATGCCATAAACTGTAAGTTGTTTTGGCATTATGCACAGTTGTCATTTCACCAGGACGTACTTAAAGCTAAAGGGCCCAATCTTTTCAATATGGTAAAACCACACTAGGGTGACATACCACAATGTTGTCAGCAAGAAAGTCGACTGCAAAAAGTTGATGTATGCAAAAGGTCAACAGGTATGCTAGATGGACAATCACCAGATGATGGAATATTCTCTTTCCCTGGGGATTGTGCGATCTCTGAGTTAGTATATCAAAAATCCTCATTCCCTTAAAAAAAAAACAATATTATTTTGTTTTTTGTTGGTTGCATGTGGCAAGGATTTTATTCCCACATGCATAATTAAGTGTCTGTGTTTTCAACATTGACCTTTTGTAGTCGACCTTCTTGCTGTTGATATTCTAGTTAGGTAGTTCTATAGATATACATACCAAATCAGTTTTAAAGAAATATTCAAACATAATTGCTATAATCATTATGAGAAATGAATACAACATTAAAATTGTCATATTAAATATCTAATTTGACCTTGAAATTTCACCATTCTATGCATAAGACCATGATTTACAAAATCTGATTTGCTTGAATATTGTATTGATTAAATGTTCATTGAATGAGGAATTAAATGGGATTAATTAGTTAAGATCAGATGGAGGTAAACCATGTCATGCCAAAAGAACATCAAACCATGAAGAATATAATGTATATTGGTTTGAGCTAATGAAAGTGACCTTCAACGTCACACTGCAAATATTAGCCATTCAAATGAATGGCTTTATAAAAAGTTAAAAGGATATACACAGGTGCACTGGAATCCAAAATGTGGCCAGTTTAAGACCATAAACATCTTAATGCATTTCTAAAAAATGGTAGACTGAGTATGAAAATATGAGACTGAAACTTTGCATGTGCGTGCTTCTTTTGAACTCTTTTTTCCTCGTTACCTTATGTCTCTTTTAACCTAATTTTTAGTTTTTCCTGCTGTTTCTTATACTGTAGTCTCGAGCTTAATTTAGATGTACTCTTTTTCAGAAACTAATTTGATTATGTTGACTTACATATCATTTCCAGTTTTATAACTTTTACATTATCACTATTTTTCAGGTCAGCACTAGAATGGAATACATCTTAATATATAGTATTTACAGTTTTATAGATGTTAAATTATTATTATTATTATTATTATTCAGGAAACAATAGAAATGGAATGGATATTAATAATCAAACAGGAAAGTAATTGAATAATTACTATTTGGAGCTTCCAAATTCAAACAGAATATTGTTATGTCATTAGTGTAGGCCATTAGCTAATATATGCTTCGAACATATGGCTTTAGTACACATATTGTAATATTTTAAGTTTCCAACTCTTTCTTGTCCTTTTTTTGTGTCTATATTACATAATTGAACTTTTAAAAGTTCAAACGTCATATGGTCGACACCGTATGCTCAAACTTTTAAAAGTTCAAAAATGTAATAAAAAAATAAACCAAAGAAAAAACCTACCGGAACGGTTTAAGCAGGGGGTCTGTGCACCCCCCCCCCCGCTCTTTAAATATGTCAACTCCCAGATCACACTACAGTGCAGAAAAGGCAAATCTTCCCATTCCGCACTGTACGGAGCTCTCCACTGAAACGTTTGAACTTTTAAAAGTTTGATCATATGGTGTCGACCATATGACGTTCGAACTTTTAAGAGTTCAACAATGTGATATAGATTCTTTTTTTCACCATACATCACTCCTTGTGACTACACATTATGGTTAAGGCTTAGTAAGAACCGAATAATATAAAGAATAAATGGACATTCAAATATGGAGTAAATACCGTACAGATTCGTTGTCACTGTGAAGTCAAATATTTATTATACTTCCCATAAGGAAGTAACTATGTCACTTGAGTAGTATTTAATGTAATGTAAATGATAGGGACAGTTTTATTGTTTTTATTAGGGGGTAGACTAATGGGTCAAAACTACAAGCTAAGTAACAGAGTAACCAAAGGAAACAATTGTGCGACTATGACTAGATTTATTAAACCTCAGTGCTCCAGTACCATAAATACACCCCCGGATTTACTAATCTTCTGTGCATGACTAGCTTAGTCCTGCATGGAAGTGGATGTTTAGGAGCAGGATGGAAGTGCACCATACATATTAATGAAGGCGCACTGCCTGAGCTCCTAATCTTACACTGAGCATGTAAGTGTGCAGGGGGCATGTCTGAGAGCAGTGAAGAACAGCAAAACGGCCAAAAGAATGAGTGAGTCCACTCATAGGTGTCTGCATACCCCCAGCAACATCCCCCACATGTACAACAGCAATAGTAAATACAAAGAAAATAAACATACCATTATTTTTATATGAATCTGATTAAAGCTAACCGTAGGTGCAAAGGTTTGCCCATCACTTAGCTACAGTTAATGCAGCTTAAATGGCTGAAGAGGATAACAAAGAAGATATATGCAAATGAAGCAGTATAGCAATAGTGCAGTGGGGAGGGCATTCGCCTTACGAGCAGGCATTCCCAGTTTGAATCCCACTGCAACACATTTCATTTTCCATGTCAAATCACATTATGACCAATATTTTAGTTGCATAACCTATGAAATGACATATAGTTGTGAACTGGAGTACTGCATTAAATGCAGATGTGAGGTGTCAGTGTCATAATGTTGTAAAGTCCACAGATAATCGCATGTGCCCCATACAGTATATGTACACAGGAATCATGGATACAAATGGAATGTAAAATGTGTAATGAATGATAACCCCATACAGCCTCCAAATCCCCCTCCTTCTCAAGAACCATTAGATATTACTGTCTAAATCAGTGCAGTTGTAAGCGGGAGTAAGCACTAGTAAGCAAGTGTAAGCACCAATAAGCAGTAGAAAGCATATTTAAGCACTAGTAAGTGAGTTTAACCCCATTTGCATGGGGGTAAGCAATGCCTACACAGGTTAAGCAATATTGAAGCTAACTCTCTGTAAGCATATGTAACCGGAGGTTAGCATTGCTTACCCTCATGCAAACCCATGCAAACCCCCTTACAACTGCTCAAAAGTGCCTTAATCACTCTGTATCCAACTGTGCTTGTTCTGCCCAGCAACAAAATAAACAGTCTTGCAGGTCTTGAACCCAGAACCCTATACACTATAGTCACAGTAGTTAACCACCAAGTCATCACAGTAGTGTAGCATAATGAGGTATCACCAAACAAATCCTCATTATAGTAAAATCAAACTGAACCTGTGAAAGGAATCAGTATGCAGTCATATGTTCTATAACCCACTACATAACATAAATATGTGAACTGGGCTACAGCAGTAAGCCCACATGTGATATGTAATTGTAACAGAGTGTTGAAGTCCCCAGTAAAACACAGGGACCCCATACAGTATACATACACATGAATCATGGATACCAGACATACATATAAGATGTAATGAATAATAAATCAATGCCAAAAATAAAATATAATGCAAAGTAAATTGTAAGCAACGCTAAGCATTGCACAGGCCAGCTTAGGAGATGTAAGCAATGTGTAGGGCAGCTAACTCAATGTGCCCAGTGGTATACCCCTTTAAACAATGCTAACCTTAGGTAAGCAGGTTTGCCCGTAGCTTAGCCTTTTCAAAACTGGAAATCATGGCAAAGTATGGGAAATTGACCCTACTTAAACCCAACAGGTAGGAATACATCTCATAACTGGTTGCAGTTTCACCTTGCAGGCACCATGGCAGAAAGGGGTGAGGGTGTACACTTCCAGGCACAGTGCTGGGGCATCCAGGAGTCCAGAGTCATGGCAGGACTCCTTGTCAAAGACCATGATCAGAGACTGCTGCAGAGCCAGTACCAGGGTTCCCAATATAAGGTGGAAGCATGGGACCATCTCACCCGTGACCTCACCAGTGCCACTGGCATACCCCAAACTTGTGATGTGAGCAGGTCAGGCATCACTATGCCAACCAAAAGTGACGTAAGGGGGACCTCTTGGAGCAGTGGATCCAAGAGGCTAGAATGACAGGGGCTGCCCCAGCTGTGTGTAAGTATCACTCCACTATGTGTGTAATAATTGCCAGCCCATGTGTATCATGGATAGGTATGGCTTAATATCCCTCTTATGTCCTCCACAGCTGCAAGTGAGCAGGCTGCAAACCAGGAGGCCCATGGATGTCGCCTGGAGAGGTTGTGAAGCGAGGCAGGTTAGTAACAATCTTGCATGTACTATCATAGGAAATAAATCTAAAACTATTAGTAAATTAATTGCCAGTATAAAACCTGTATTGTTTAAGGCAAGTACTGCATACACCGGAAAATATGGCAGAAAGATTCTCATATAGTTTGTATTTAAATAAAAGCATAATAGCCTGACAATAAAGGTCTAACTGCTGGACTGCATGTTTATACTCCGGTATCATATGGTAATGTAGATTTGCAATCATGTAATAATACTGTTGTATTAAACACTGTTACCCACACTGTGCACTATAAACAGAATGTGTAGGAATGCCTGTATATGACTGGTGTAATCCCCAGAAGTCATTTAGTACAATTGAGAGACACATAGACAGAAAACAGTAAAAAGGCAAACAACAAAATCCAATAGCACATGCAACTGAGATGTGAACTGTTGTATTTTTAGCACACACAGCCATGGTTCTAATCCTGGCAGTGGTTGTAGTCTGCATACAGAATCTTACCCCACAACTGTACAGATATGTCCAAAATGTCCAATAAAGTGGTCCATATCTGTTGCCTGTCAACCTGTCCCCCTGGGAAATCAGTGGGATGATCACAGACATAAAGGAAGCAAATGGGAAATACAACTGATTGACACACATCTATGAGAACAAAGCTGGCACACTAGCAACTCCCCAAATCATTGTGAGAGTAAGAAGCCATGTATGTCCCATTTATACCCCCATGTTGTCAAGCTGTGGCCAGAGTGTATACAGCATCAGAGTGAGATGTATGTGCATAATAGTAATGTGGAATCTGGTACTGTGTGTGGCAACATTCAGGTAGTGCTAACAAACATTTCTCCCACAGGTCTGTCAGATATGGACACTGTTCCTATAAATACAAGAATGATACCCTGTACTGGTACTGTTTACTTTGGTATTGTATGGCATTGTGACTGATGCAGTTGCTCTGAATAATAAGGTATTACTCATCACTGTTGCCCACACTGTCCTACAAAATATAATTGTCTAGGAAATCCTGTATAAGAGTGTTGTAATACAAGGTCAGAATGCAAAACCACAGGAGATTTATAAGACAGAAAGCAGATAGGAGATATACAGCGATATCGATATAGCACACACAACTTTGATGGACAGTGTTTTAGTTGTAGCAGACACAACCATGATCTGAATCCTGGGAGTGGAAGTAGGCTGCCTACAGAATCATACCCCACAACTGTACAGATAAGACCAGGATGTCCAGTATATGGGCCCATATCTGCTGCCTGTCCCACTGGGAAGTCAGTGGGATGATCCCAGATGTTTAGGCAGCAAACGGGGAATACAACTGATTGTCGCACATCTGTGAGAACAAACCTGTCACTCTAGCAACTCCTGAAACTGTTATGAGAGTAATAAGCCAAGTATGTCCTATCTACACCCCCATGTTGTCAAGCTGTGACCAGAGTGTGTACAGTAACAGCGTGAGATGTATGTGCATAATACTAATGTGTAATCTGGTACTTTGTGTGGAAACATTCAGGTAGTGCTAACAAACATTGCTCCCACATGTACATTGGATGTGAACACTGTGCTGAGAAAAAAAAAAGCTTGATACACTGTACTGGTACTGTTTACTCTGGTATTGTATGGAATTGTGAGTGTTACAGTTACTCTGAATAATAAGGTATCACTGATCACTATTACCCACACTGTGCTACATAATATAATTGTGTAGGAAAGCCTGTAAAAAAGTGTGGCAAGTTACTAAAGGTTGAAGAGGACAATAGTCTAGATATGTCCAAATTCACCTGCATGTGGTCAAGACATGGCCAGAGCTGTGCAGAAAGAGATGGACAGGTATGTGCACAACATCAGCCTGGAATCTGGGAGTATGTGTAGAAACAGTTAGTTAGTGTAAACAAACATTTCCTCCACAGGTATACCAGGTAAGAGTTGTATAATGCCGGTAAAACAAGTTCATGTATAAAGATGACGACAGCCATATCACTGTCCAAACTAAGGCAATATGGTAGTCGAGTAATACTTGTAAGGTACAGATAACAGCACTGACTAGGAAAGTAATGTGAACTACAGGAATATACTAGTTAATTAACATCTTTCTCTCCTCCCACCATATCTCCAACAATAAACTAAATACCAACCTCAACTGATATGTAATGACTTCACTCTTCTGTTGGGACATATGTCCTATTGGTTGATAGTTATTGAAATCTGTTTCCATGCATGTGCTATGTTGAAATACTCCTAAATTGGTGGCATGGTGCCATCAATATACCTGCATGCTGTTGTTATTACCACTGTGGTCCCATATATGCATGTCTTCCGTTTGCTATGCAACTGTTCCATATCTGAAGTCTGGGTTAATGGGAATATCTATGCATGCTGTTATATCTAACCCTGGAATGTGTTGACTATTACTAACCAACATATGTTGATACACCATAAACAACATAGCACGTATTGGAATGTGGGTCTCAACGGACACATCTGTTCCACCTCAGCTGGCCGTAGCACTGGACACCAGCACATCTGGAGCCCAATCCAGGACCTCCTCATCCATTGGTCCTGCACCACCTACAGGTGGAATGACCTCAGGGGATGTGGCTTGCCCCACCTGGGAGTGGGCATGGACAGGAAGCTGTCACCCGTCACCAGGTTTGGGTCGTGGTGCATAGAGAGCTTGATCAGCAGTTTGGAGATCTTCTATACCAGCTCAGGGGCAGTGTGTCATGACTAAAGGGTTGGCCTGGCTCTCTGACTCAGCCGCCAACACAGCCACCTTCGGGGCTGTGAAGGTGCAGTGGTAACTGCCCATGGGTAGGGATCTCAGTCCCACTGTTTCCACTAGGGGGCTCATGGGCTTCCGATTTCCCAAAACCCCTCCACATCAAGGTGTTTACCCCCATATGTGTCATATACTGCCCTTGTATGCATCTTGTTTGTCTTGTCTGTTAACCAACCCAAACTACCTCCCCAAATATACCTACTATCCCTCCCCAACATCTCACTCTCACCTGAAAAAAAAGGGCAATCTGTCCCCCCCCCAAAAAATCTTGCCCCATACATAGCTGTCCATTTCACACACGTCTACTTGACACATGTAATCTGGTCTAACTGGCATCACAACAGATTAATGTTGTCCTCACACCTCTCTCAGGTGTTTGAGTGTCCAAATCTACCTCCAAAGTCAGTGTATATGCACAGCTGTTGCTGTAGAAGAAATGGGCAGCTATCGGCATTCCCTACGCCCTCCTGCACATCCCTAGCTATTTTCACCACTTTCCTATCAACCCTTTTTTCTTTTCTTTTAAAGAAATTAGCATGGGGGTAAGCAGGAGGAAGCACTTTTAAGCAGCAGTAAGAGGGTTTAAGCCTGTTTGCGCAGGGGTAAGCAATGCCTAAGCAGGTTAAGCAATTTAGAAGCTGAGTATAAGATACTGTAACTGGAAGTTAGCAGTGATTATCTCTATGCAAACCTGCTTACAACTGCTTAAAAGTGCTTTAATCACTCTATACCAATGGCCCTTGTTCTGCCCAGCAACAAAATAAACAGCCGCTATAAGGCTCAAATCCAGGACTCTGCACACCATTGCCAAAGTGATTTCCCACTAAGCCAAATCAGATATGCATAACCCTGATGTTTTCATAAACACATAATCCAGTACAGTCATTCAACAGTACAGGAAATGCATTTAAACATGTAGATGTGTGTGTGTACATATATTAATATCTAAATAGATATATACATATATACACATATCTATACAAATCTATATATATAAAAATACATATATATATATATATATATATATATATATATATATATATATATATATATATATATATATATATATATATATATATATATATATATATATATATATATATATATATATATATATATATATATATATATATAGGTATATAGAGACATAAATCTGAAGATAAAAATGGGAACATAACAAAAACATATATGTCCACATGCACCGTTAATGGGGTTGACAGGCCCCAAACAACATACGTCTAGTACGAATAGGTGTCCTCCCCCCACACAGCCAAACATGCCTGCCCTACAATACACTACCAGCTGTTGCAGATCCCATAACCAAGACCTGACACAACATGGGCGCAAGATGTTAACAGTACTCCATCCTACTTGTATGATGTCATGCTGGTATCAGTAACATATCATGTAGTACATTCTGGCTCCCATAGGGAATGTACAATGTGGAAGCAATCAACATCCCTAGGTTACATATACACAGACACATATATGCAGATACAGATATACTATATACATATATATATATATATATATATATATATATATATATATATATATATATATATATACACACATATATATATAGATATATATGTAACTACACATACACACACAGAAATATGTATAGGAAGATACATATGTAGAAATTGCACACAGTATGGAACAGCCACTATGCCTACAGTTACCACCTTACCAACTGGACACTGTATGAGCCACGCATACAAATGACAATTGTTGCCTGCAACATATACCCACAGAGAGGTCAAAGGATATAAGACCACACACAGGTTTGCATACATGGGAAAGCTTTATTTGTGTACTATTACAGTTGTATATGCCATGTCATATAGCTGTTTAGACACTGAAATCCATATAAACAGAGTAATGCAACTGTGAAACAGTTATACTAATACAGTAGTCTGGAATGCTATACATATGTTGCTGTCCAGGCCAAGGCCTTCAAGTAGTACAATAGTAAGGACAGACTGGCCCACAGGATACCAAACAATCAACAGTAAGTAATGCAGATGTATAGTCCAGCAGCCTCTATCTACACTCTGTACGCAATCCCTAGGGGGTAAAGACCTCAGTTGACACAATGGGATGTATCTGTTACATAACAAGGCATACCTGACACCATCACAATAACACTGACAAACAGAACAGTCTGTATGGCAGGAGGCAGTAGGCCTGCATTTACCCAAGGTAGATTGTATGGTAATGTACATCCAGATACCTTAAGGCAGCTTACCATTGATACTCCCACATGTAACAGCCTAGGTTAGTTATGGTGGATCCCCCCAGACTCAATAATACAGGGCCATATAGCACTGTTACATACACTGGCCTCTGGAGTGCATAAGGGCACACATGTATTGGGTAGGTGAAGCCCAGACATATATGGACCCAACCTCACAGTAGGTGTGGGGGACATAAGAGCAGTGAACTGCTGGCAGGAATGGCAGCATGACATACTCACAGCCCACTACATGACAACCCCTGACAGCATGTCATATGTGCAAAGCCTGGTATGTAGGTGGAGGACAGAGGCTGGAACACAGGCCTATAAGTGTAAAACTTTTGTCATAAACTAAGCAAGTCACTGGTGTTACAGGATAGTCTGCAGCATAGCCTTAGTCAGGAATATGAAGTTAGAAACAGAAATGGATGTAGCCATGCACTGATAGCACTCAACACACACACTGCCAGTGATATATCTGACACAAGTCCTGTGTGGTGGACAGACAAAACATAACAGGCACACCTCTGGCCATCAAGAGGATAGGCCCACATTTTGAGAGCTATGCATACACACTGCAAGTTACACTAGTATGTGCACACAAACCCTGTAACACCAGTGCTATACAATGCATACAACAACACTACGCACACTCTGTCTGTAGTTCTGGAACCTCCTACAAATATGTAGCTGGCCTGAGTGTGCAGGGTCTCCTGTAAGAGGTATTACTTCCTGCTGTCTGTAACACTGATGCCCACACACAGGAAGGATACCCATCATACGGGAAAGGTAAAGGGACCACGCCCACATGATGTAGGGATTTATAGTAGTTGATTGCCATGACAGTGGTAATTGGAAGTACTACACAAGCATGTTGCATGCAGGTAGCAAGTAGAGGACACTGATTGGTGCAGAGGCCATCACCTGATCATGTGCATCACCTACAAATTCCATGCTGCAATCTATGCAAAGCCGCTCATTCAATTTACTGGAGAGAGACTGAGAGTGAGAGAGACAGAGAGAGTGAGAGAAAGAGTGTGCGTATAAGGCACAGAAAAAAAAACATCCAGAGCAGTCTGCATTCTCATAACTGGTATGTGAAGTATATATGTATGTAACTGACCATAGTACTGTGTCCATAATAATGGGATAGATGATGTGGAATGATTTATTGTACCTTCAGGTGTTGTTGTTGTAATGATGTTCAGCTGAATAACTGCTAAGACAATAGAGTCCATCCTTGTGGGTAGTGGGCCATACCCGTCAACTGTGGAAAGCAGCACTGACTGATAAGATGTAAGCTATCATAGTGTGTGTTGTGTAATGTGAAATATGTATATTACGTTGCCAATAGCTGGTGGTGGAAGTAATGCCATTATGATGGACACATGGGATCCACAGCCCACCCCTTGCAGGATATTCAGGTTAATCTGTATTGTAGCATGCAGGAATGCCATAGGTGTGTAATAGGGTTACCTGCAATCTGGCCCTACATATACCCCCTAATGTCAGACTGTATCCATATGTGGCACCTGTCTGTGTTGTAGCAAGGCAGAACAGTGCAGCTTTGCAGGAAGGTATTGTGAGGTATGCATATGTGTACATATATATAATATATAAATATATATATATATATATATATATATATATATATATATATATATATATATATATATATATATATATATATCTACATGTATGTCCACAAATATAGAGATACCCATGTGTAGACATATATATGAGCACATATATACAACATCACAGATCTCTACACTGGTCTAGGGCTATTCACTGAAACACATTTGACTGTGCACAATTCACTGAAAGCTCAATTCACTGAAAACACAGTTCACTGAAACACATTTCACTGAAAGTTATATATAGCTTTTCACCACTGTTGTGCGACCCTGGAGTTAGTATATATATTAAGGGGGTTCATGGGGGTCCTAGCCCCAAACCTATTTTAATTATTTTGAACTATATACATGGATACTTGCAATTCCAATAAATTTCTCTTTTCTGAACTTAATATATATCCAAAATATGTGGGGGCTACACCCCCCACAACCCCCCTTACTATATATACTAACTCCAGGGTCACACAACAGTGGTGAAAAAGCCATATATAACTTTCAGTGAAATGTGTTTCAGTGAATTGTGTTTTCGGTGAATTGAGCTATCAGTGATTTGTGCACAGTCATTTGACTTTCAGTGAAATGTGCTTTCAGTGAATAGTCCTAGACCCATCTACACATATATAGATATATACCTATATGCACATGTCTACACATATACAAACACACACGCAAACATATATGTATGTACATACATGCTCCCTATATTACTACCAGAGTGCTGCATGCTATGTGTGGGGAAACAGCACACATAGCAATACACACAGATATCTACAGCTGTCAGTGTGTGCAACATGGATGGGTATGCCACATGTGAACCCCTTGTTGGGACCACATTGCCCTTGTCTGTGAAGTATGGAATGGGAATATGGGGAAGTATGGCAGGTATTGTTGTGGAGGTAGTCAGGGTTGGTAGAGATAGAGAACAGCCTACAGGAGTGGTATGTGACACATGTGGTGGGTAAACACTCTGGATTGAGTGTCTGGTCTGTGATGTGGATGTCCCATGGTCCCCAATATGGTCACAATGAGAACAAGCCTCCCACCCACTGCTACTCACAACAGCAGTCCACGTCCATTAGGTGCCTGGCCTAGAGGCTGAGCAGGAGGAGCATGTTGGCCCTGTGAATATGTACTGGGTACCTCAGAGTGATGTAGCGCATCCCACTTGTGTCTGTGGAGCCTGTTATGGAACAGACCCTGGACCTGACCTCAGGGGGCAGGAACATGTCTGTGTGTGCCCCAGGAGGAACAACATTCCCTGGGTTGGTTCCACCTGTCGGTATTGCTGGACAAGTACATGAGGAGGCCCCAGGTTGGGACAATTGTGATGTGGCTGCATAACATGGGCAGATGAGTTTGGAGAGGTGGTTCTGCTGGCCAATAGTACATATACATGCTATTGTGTCACTATTATAGAACATATGTTGGTAGTAATAGTCTATACAATCCCAGAACATGTCCAGCAGCATGAATGGATAACTGCAATAACACAGTATGTCAGAAGTGCAGCACACACATAGCAAGCATACCACAGGCATATATGGAACCAATGTGGCCCTGACAATGGCATGCAGGTGAATAGTCTGTAACAGGCCAGCAATGATAGTGTCCACACAGGGAACATGGCTACAAACACATTGCACAAAGTATGGTACAGTACAATATCTGCCCCACTGGTAGGTATGCTGTAGCCATACCTATTGAGTTGTGTGTATGGTTTGTTGTCGCTGATATGGTGGGGGGTGACAGTGATGTGTATTAAGAACTGGGGTAACCTTGCTGCATGACATGCTCACACCTGTGTCCATCTTTATGTCTTTCAGGCACGATGTCTCATGGAAGGCTGCCAGCCTACACAGCAGTGGAAAAATGACATCCTGCTGGATAGACTCATTCATAACTATGCAACCTTGTTTGGCCAGGCTGCCCATGATCAGCAGGAGCATTCCGCCCGGTAGAATGACCTAGTCCACAGGGTCAATGATGTCAGACTGCACAACCGCAGTTATGAGCAGGTCCGGCATCATTGTTCTGACCTGCTTCACAATGCCTGTCAGCATGCTGCTGCAGTCCGGTGGGGGATCACCTCACCACAGGGGAGGGCCTTGCCATCCATCCCCCCAACACGTGTGGAGGAGGTCCTGGCCAGCCTCGTGGCACCTGCTTGTCTGGCCAGCCACTAACCACCAGACACCTTTGTGGAGGTGGGTGCCACCCACAGACTGGCTAAGGAGCATGCAGGTAAGTCCACAGGGCACATCCATAGACCACTGTTGCAGATACATCTGCATCTGTACAGGTAGATCATGCATATCTGACATGTCATAGATACATTTTGTTGCTGCATAGTAGTGATAAACAGATGTCCGTATGTGGTATTATTGTTGAAATGTACTGTTGATGTATTGTAATACTGCACCCACCCTGTAGCACTGTCACAGTTGTAGCCACTGACTTTGCATCTTTCACCTTCTTATGTAGGTCCCTCCGGGATACCACCAAGGCAGCAGCCGGTAACTGGTGAGTATGGTTTATGTAGATGCTTGCCAATACACCGGGGCCAATACACCGGGCATGTAATGGTGATGGCATATTCCATGTACACATCTAACACACCTACCCAGAATGCATGCAGTACATGTGCAAGTATTGTTGCTGTGAAATGCATGGCATCACAGGGGTGACCATGATGGGGTATTGGAAGGGTGTGTCAGACACCTGCATGATAACTAACATCCTGTCATTGCGGAATGTGTCCACAGGGAGTAACATAATGGTGGGAGACATGGCCTACAGTAGGGATATGTTTGGAATAACACCCATATACAGTGCAACACCAGTGTATATTCCTGTAGGACAATGGCAACTGCTGCAGAGATACACTATGACATAAGACATCACAGTGGTCCACATTATTGTCTGGGACTAGGCTATAACATGTGGTGTTCAGTGTATGGGACACTGCAAAGTGACACACATGTGTAGGGCTTACTTGTCATGCATCTGCAAAATGGCTAAATGAAGGGTGTCAGCATGACACACCAGTGCACTGCAGCAGGGATCCTAAGGATGGCTGTATCTGCACATAGTCAGGTTCAGGACCTGTGGCAGCCGTAACCCTATCCCCACTGCAATAGTGACGGCATTGTGTGAATATCAAGGGATGTGCACATGAGTAGACCTTGCAATCATGCAGAATAGGGAAACATGTAGGGCAGACTGAGCATACACTGGCAAATGCAGATGGCCCATGCTGGTTTACCCCTGCCAGGAGTATTGACTGCTGTAGTACACACAAGAAGTGTGATAAACCATCATGATAAGGGTGTGCACACATATGCCCAAAAGGTGTGTATGCATCTCAGTCAGTGTCTGCACACCTAACACATTCCGTAGACACTGCATGTGAAAGTACAGGACATATGTCAAATATCGGGCTCATGTACTGTTAAGATATGCGGTGATGTGATCTCGTGGCAGATCAAGGATGGGTGCGTCATATCAATAAGGGTGTGTACACCTCCCATAGCCATGGTATGCTCTGATGGTTGTCAGTGTAAGAGTAACGGATTGGTCATATATGGTTCGCTGATGTTGAGAGTTGTTAATCACACATCAGGCATTCACAAATGACATCTGACCACATATCATCCCAGGTATGTGTTGCTGGAAAACATAGGGGCTGTGAGCATTAAATCTGACATAACTGATATAGTAGTATACATTCAGCAATGGACTGTACCTGTGAGGTGTGGTGCAAAGTACATGTCAGGGTGCAGAACAAGTGCATAGCAATACCTTGTTCATGGGTGCAGTGATATCCAGGGGAAAGGGCTTCACCTAGTGACACAGCAAATGCATCACACACATGTATACTGTTGCTAGCATGGATTGACTATAGCCGCACTGCATTATGTTGGGTGCCATATGTTATGCATGTTGACAGAGGGGTAATAGGAAGACTGTGTGTACTATCATTGTGCAACCTCACCTGTACGTGTGTGTGTGTGTGTGTGTGTGCATCCTGGTGGGCAGTTAGTTTGTCTGTAGGGTCACTCTGGTGAAGGAGAGGAAGGCTGATACATGTAGGATACTTGTGTGCATGTGTGTGTGTTTGTGTGGCTGGCCATGTATGCACATGTGTGATTGTGGGGTGTTCGTACAGCAGTATTTCTCTCTGGGATCATGCAGTGCATGCACATGGACTGCCACATTAGACACCAGGAATACTTGTCATGTGTGTAATCACAGGACAGCTGATAGTATAATATGGTCTGTAGCATGGAACAGGCATCAAGAGGGAAGGTAGACACTAGGTACACCCTTAATATTGCATTCAGTAGAGAGGTCACCTACAACCCATGTATGCAGCACTACAGATGCATTGGGGAAGTACTAGTCAACACTAGGGTGTGTATCCAAATATTACAGTTGTCACATGATAGGCTGATTGAGCAGCATATCTGGCATGTACTGAGCACTATATCCACATGACATACCAGTATGTGATATTATGGATAGAACATAGTAGCCCACACATATAGGGGCCATGCTCATGATGTCCGGACATACACAGGGTGGACACCGAATGACAGCAGTGAGGCCATCTAAAAACCACTACACACAGGTCAGGCAGGTAATATAGTAACAGGTCTTGTGTTGTGAGTGCTTGTGTAGGCATTTAGAGGACTGATATGTTAATGAATGGTATCAATGTGTGTATGTTAACAAGTGTGATTCAGGATGGGGTACACATGGACATATATGTGGGACTGTCTGTAAAGTCATGGACAGGTAGGTATTATGGAGGTGTGTGTGTGTGTGTGTGTGTGTGTGTGTGTGTGTGTGTGTGTGTGTGTGTGTGTGTGTGTGTGTGTGTGTGTGTGTGTGTGTGTGTGTGTACTGTTAGGCAATGCTGTACAGGTTTTAAAGTGCATTTATTGTTTTCCCCCACAGGTGGTGAGGTGGGTCAGGGTCCCTCCTGCATGCAATCTGATGTTGGTGTCCATACAGACACCGAAGATGATGATAGTACTGTTGAGGCACAGGTGAGGTTGTCAGGGGCTGACACTGTGCCATTATTTGACATCCCCCTTTTAGCCACCCCAACCCCGCACACAGTTTCAGTGCCTATACATTCTCCATCACCAGTGGCCATAGCAGAGGGACAGCTGGCATTTGATGGCAGTGTACAGGAAAGTGTGGTAAACATGCCTACTGTGTCTGGTCATAACAGGCATAGCCAGATGTCTGGCAGGGTACTACATAGGCAGATGTCCCAGGTTGCTTGTGGTAGGGCTGCTGGACATCATGCTCCTGACAGAGGCGACTTAGCTGGTACCAGCAGGCGCATGTTTCAGACTGTCATGGTGGCACAGGCACATATGGAATGTTACACCAGACAGGGCCTGAGGCTGCAGAGGGCTGCTCTCACATCTGTAAGCAACAACATCTGTGAGCTGTCTGGTGCCATCTGTGCTTATACTGAGCTCATAAATAGACGGCATGGTGAAATGATGGCCCTCATTGGCAGTGGTGTGTCCATGCTTGAAGATGTGGTGGGGTTGCGGCGACAGCTGCATAGATGTAGGCCGGCAACACCAACAGCTGGCAGTCAATGTGGACATGCTAGGACACCAAGGGGCTCCTGTTGTGGCAGTACCAGCCCCGGCAGTGCGGGGCGGTGCTGTCCACACCACAGCAGGCCATGTGCACGTGGTCCTGGCCAGTCCCAGGATGGGTCTGGTACCAGCGGACATTTCTCATCAGCAGGTGAGAGTAGCACATCGAGCCCTGTATCTGGACATGCCCATGGATCCCCAGGCAGGTACAGTCCACATGTCCGGGGACGGAGGCAGTGAACTGCACACCCTGCCAGGTATAGTCTGAAGCTGTCCATAAACACCTGTGTAGGGCAGCCACATGGCAGAATTGTGTGCATGCATACCCACACACTATACAAACACACCTAGGGCAATCCTATGCCTACACACACTGCAGCACCACACCCAGCTCACCACAGTACACCCCTCATCCACACACATGGTGTCAAATGTATGGCCCACCCTCAGCCTCTGAAAACCAACATTGCACCCTATGCATACAATGATACCTGTGCCACATCCCTGCCATCCATACCATCAATGTAGGGACAAGCTAATATGGTTCTGATGCACACAGTGACTGTACTACAGTGTACCACAGTACTGCAGTGTAATATGTTGTAAAGTGTAAAGTGTACTACATATATGGCAGGTAGTGTAGCCATCCAGCAATGATGCATTATAGCTGTTAGTAATACTAGTTGATTGTGGTTTCTATAATGTTATCCATTTGTGTTGTAGGTGTACATGTGTCTGCACAAGGATGCCCTGCGTATATGATGATACCTGTGCCACATCCCTGTCATCCATACCATCAGTGTAGGGACAGGCTAATATGGTTCTGATGCACACAGTGACTGTACTACAGTGTACCACAGTACTGGAGTATAACATGTTGTAAGAAGTAAAGTGTAATGCATATATGGCAGGTAGTGTAGTCGTCCAGCAATGATGCATTATAGCTGTTAGTAACACTGGTTGATTGCGGTCCCTATAATGTTATCCATTTGTGTTGTAGGTGTACATGTGTCAGCATGAGGATGGTCTTTAGTCATATCCCACAACGGGGTATGGCACTGTGGTGACACCATAGCTGTGACATATCTGGGGTACAGTTGAACACATGTCACAGGTTACTAAAATGGTTATTTCCTGTACCACATGGACAGGTGACTCACTGGGGCATGTATACCCCTGTAACCTGATGTATACCCATCCATATACATGCACACTGTTACTTGGCAACACTGGGACTAGACCCCTACCTAGCTATGTAGTGATACTGAAGTGTGTGGCTTACATTGCACACACCACACAGCATTTAGGGTGAGGTGTGTCCCAGGTTACATGTTACATCCAGAACATCCCCAGACATGTACAGTATGCTAATGGGGGAATGTAATGGGTATATATGGACAATACGCAGTGTGACATACCTTCATATATACATTAACAGACACATAACAGGCAGACACACATCCGAGAGACCAGGGCCTATCACTGCTAACTTACTTGACCGTGTGTCCAATGTGTTACAGGTAGGCTGCACACAGTACATGCATATCTGGCCTGGAGTGTGGTATCAGTTACTTGTATGGTTGATGGTGACAGTGGTAACCATAACATGGTACATGGGACACATACTGGGTGTACCTTGGTGTAATGACAGTGTACACAGCACCCACATCCCCCAGTGGATATTGCACTCCCTGAAACCCATGATGATGACACTCTGCCATACCCACCATCACACATTGGCCATGACTGCGATACAACCCATAGTAAACCCCAACAGTGGTATTACAGGGATATGCATCTAATGCACATGCCATATGCGTACTAGGATGTTGAATTGTCATGCCTCACCTATGGGCAGCAACAACACTATCTGTACTACTGTGTGGCAATGGGTATTGTAAAAGCAGTATGTGCCCTCAGAATGCTGTACCCTACAGATATACGGACATGCACACATACAAGCACATGCCAGAACACAATGGGTATCCCATGCCTATCAACCCATTTGTACAACACTGTTGTACTGGTACTGCAAGGCTCATGTAGACAGTATGGGGAGGAGCTTAACAGGGTACATGTAATGTCCCATACAGCAGCAGCCACAACTGACTATGGCAAAGGGTGTTACATTGGTTGTGAAGGCCCTCATGGAATTTCCAAGTAGAGGTGTGCTAACACACAGACACTGCTATACTCTGTCATGCACACGTACACATGTGTCAGTACAGGGGTGCATCACTGCAGGTGGTCATAGCTGTGCACCTAGCTACTGTCCAAGGAGAGATGGGTTGTGTAGGGGTTGTGTGTACAGTGGTATCCTGCCACCTGCCAGGTGGCAGCAGGCAATCTATCGACAGACACTACTGTGGTAACCCTTGGGGTGAGAATGACATGCATCAGACAATCCTCTAGGTGCCTCCTGCACATGGCCACTGAGGTGATCAAGTTGACATGTATGCAACATGCATTACAACACAGGATTAGTGTCTGTGATGGAGACCTGTACCCAAGCATGTTCTGTTGACTGTGGTAGTGTAGTGGAAGTACCCTTGGCATGTGGTACGTACAGGGTGACATCTTCTATATGTGCCAGTTCTTACACAGCTAGGCAGACATGTCAGTGTCAAACAAGCTTAGGTTGCCTGTACATATCCCAGATGGATACCTGCCATCTGCACATCTGTACAAGGACTGACAGTCATCAGCTTGACAAGTAGCTATGCAGTAGGATGAGTGTGTTGACAGATAGATGTTTGACAACAATATGTATGTCATAACTACATCTACATATCAGAAGCCCTCACTAACATGTGCTGTACAGACTGTAGTCTACAGTTACATTCCACATGTCGGATCATTACCCAGTAAGGGGTATATACTGTGACACAGCTCACACACCAGGGATACAACAGGGAGGGCTCAGAGTCCAACTATGCCTCCTGGTGTGCCTGTTGTCAGTACTACATTCTACACTGTGCTCTTCCTAGGTATGCACTGTCAACAGTAGTACTGCCATGATGCACTACATGCCAGTGTGACAGCATGCACCCTGGGCTACTACCCCTGTATGTAACACATTCACATGGATAATAGTGCTGTACAAGCCTCATATACATCTGTGTCCCACACATGACACTCACACCCCTTGCAACTGTAATGACAGCACATAGGTGCATGTATTGTACATGGCATTACATACACTTATTACAGATGCCATTACCCTGCTATGTTATCAGACTGGGTAGTGTGAACTGGTTACCAGGGCTAAGCCATGCTTAGCAAGTATCAACATTGCTGCAATATAACAGTTGAGCTGATTTGGGCACTGGTAAGTGAAGCCTTCACTGTATAAGTGCCCGTATATTTACTCATAGCTTAGTACCACTTAGTTTCCGTCAAAACTGTGCAAACACGCTTAAAGCTGCCAAAACTGCCTTAACCACTCTGTATCCAACTGCCCCTGTTCTGCTCAACAACAAATCAAACAGCGCTTGCAGGTCTTGAACCCAGGACCCTGTACACTAAAGTCACAACACTTAACCACTACACCATGACCACTGTGAAGACAGCTGTTGTTTTACCAATATAGCTGTCAATACACATATTGAGTAATATTGAACAATTGCCTTTACTTCCACAATTGTGTAGCACTTGTTATTAATATGACTCTTGCATCACACATGTTATTTTATCATAATGTACACATAGCAGATACATATGGTGAGATACATCTGTGAGGGTATACACAACTGTGAGGTTTACACATGACAGGAATATGGTTATATACATATAATAGGTTGATATATATTTATCTGTACATACACATGTATACTCGTACATATTTCTGTATACACATCTGTATAGTGCAACATATATGGTCATGTGTACATCTCTTCGTATGTGTGTATATATATATATATATATATATATATATATATATATATATATATATATATATAGATGTATATATAGATATATTATATATAGCTATATATGTATGCACATCCTATGTGTACAGATATGTCTATTTATGTGGGTATATATGTAGATATCTATAACTATATGTGCATACATATCTATTCTGATATACCTATTACTGTCCATATATATATGTAAATATCTATACGTATATGTGCATATGTATCTCTATCTGTATATGTGTAGACATATATTGCTCTGTATATGTATATATCTGAGTGCTTATATGTGTATATATATATATATATATATATATATATATATATATATATATGTGTGTGTGTGTGTGTGTGTGTGTGTACATATACGTATACAGCTATGTATGTTGATATGTATATGTGTATATATCTATACAGATATATGGATAATTATATATACATATATGTTCACCATATTTCCTGAACATGGAGTGGAGCCCTACCTCAGCCCCAATAGTCCCAACCTCTTAGTGCAAGGGTATGTCAGGTATGTATTGCAGATATATTTGTAGACTGTTGCTACTGTAATAGGGATTGTCTTCTCAGACATGGTGTGTGTGGGAGGTCACATCTGCTTTTAACATGTGTGCCATTGGCTACTGACAGACATCCTAAGGACATCATAGTACAGTACCACTGCTAGCACAGTAATGGTCCTGTGGACTACAGCAGATATATGCCCAATATATGTGGACAGTCTGACACACTCTAGTCAGTGCAGAGGTATACACAGAACCCCTTACTGCAAGACATGTGGACCAAGCCTGACAGTGTGGATGTTAACAGTCATGTAGATGGGTATAACATGTAAATACTGGTATACATTTTCCCCCATAGGTTATGCATTCACACACCCCTCTCGGTCCTGACACATAATAACCACTGGTATAGAGGTGCCATGGCCATATACTACCCACTAGTTAGTGACATACATCTGTACAGCATCCCACTACTTTGTCTGACATACATGACTGTTATGGTGGCCAGGCAGCAGTACATCTGGCAAGTATCTGGACATGACATCTCGCTGGGTAAGTACACTAAGCTGCGAGGCATGTAACAAAGCACTGTGCAGGCTACAGGCAGACTGTCTCAACACTGGCTTACATTTCATATGGGGGAATACACATGTACATGCATATATAGCAGGCTCTACAGGCATGTCACAGCACAGAGTAACAGACACCTGTGTGAAAGTGCATAACCACAACCAATGTGAGCACAGCCACAGCCACATATGGTAAGCTAGTGTAATATTTAATATTACAGTATATGGACTATCTGATCAACACCATCCTCATATGTGCCACTCACACACTAACCCTACATATACTGGGCTGCTACACAGTGTGGTCCGATGACTGTCTATGGTACAGGACATGTGTGTGTTTGGCCCTACAAACATGTAAGCTGATAGAGTAACATACGGTGGAGCAGCATGTAACATCAGGTAGAACAGGACCAAGAACAATGACATCTACCACAGTCTGTACACAGGCCAAGGTACATATTCAAACTACACACACTGTTGACAATCACCATAAGTACACAGATGTCAGTACTATACACACAACCACAGAATGCCCAGGTTATGTCCTCAAATATACTCCCTACTATACATAACATGTGTAGCAGTCTGATATCTCACTGGCTTGTTATCAGATATGATGTCAATAAATATGGTGTACAGAACATATGCACCTCTTACTGCATGACATATGTACAAAGGTTGAAAGAGTTGTGGCTGGAGGGACAAACACAGGGCCAATATTGACATGTTGCTGTGATGACCTCATACATTTATTGGTGTAACAGGGTTTGTTGCAACATATGTCCTATGAGAAATATGAAGTCAGTGACTCTCACGGCTGTCACCATCTACTGACTGCAATCCTCACACTACCTTCTGCAGTTCACAGATAGGTGCTCTGTGGGTAACACAAGAAACAAAAGGCACTACACACTGCCCAGTCTGTATATGACCCTACAGATGGGGGGTTCCTCATAAACATTGCACTGACATGGCAGGTATTAAAACATGTAAGACAGTTATATCCACACACACACTCTGTTAAACCAACATTACTCCAAATGCAGCATAGCAGCACTTACAGTCTGTAGTCAAGTCAGGCACATCCCCCTCCTGTGTGTTTGCCTGTTTCCACAGTGTATGTTTTTAGAGGTAAATCCCCAATCCATCTGTAATGCTGTTTGCCAAACAACAAATGTAGTTCCTGCTCACAGTGAATGAAAATCCCAACACCAACATGATCTTTCTAGATATTGGAGCGTGTTTCCATGCAATTGGGTATGGGAATGTTACCACAGCTGTTCCACATGCAATCAGCTAAAGGACGGCTGCAATTCATGCAGAGGCCATCAGCTGATCATGACCATCACTTACAATACACATGCTGCTGCCTAAGCAAAGCAGGTGTAAGTTTCCACATCCACCAGAGAGAGAGTGAGAGAGGCAGACAGAGGCAAAAATAAGTCAGGGAGGGGTGGGAGAGTAAAACTTAAGCATATTTCTGTCACACACTTACCAGTACAGGGCATCTAGCCTCTGACTGATGATGTATTGCTATCATATGTCTATACAGTTATTGGATGCATCACATAGGCTACATGTTGAGGAGCCCACCAAATGTTTATGTTATGGTGAGTGACATCTGCAACAGTGATATGGTAGCTATATGGTAGGTGTAGTCCACATGCCTGTCCACATGAACAGGTGTCAGCGTCAACACAGCCACACTCTCACAGGGACCCACACATATTGACACACTTGGCAGGGTCAGGAATACAACTCATTACTAGTTAGATTGCCACAACACAGTACTGTGCAGGTATCACATGCACCATAGGGGTTATATAGAGATTATATGGGCAAAGGGTATGTGGAGGTGTCTGATTTCAGACAACATGCTTCAGTATGCCAATGGGGGTATAGTGAGTGTGAATGTGGTTATAGACATCATACAGCACACAAACAGACACAGGGTGCCAGTACTGACATGCATGGGTGCATTGCTTTACAAGTGTGTAGTGTTCGACTGTGCCAAATGGCTATACAAGGCTAGGTGATGGGTATACCTTGGCACCAGGCCACATGACAATGGTCTGCAGTGTGGCTCAGGGGTGCAGTTTCTGGATTTGCCCACACAGGTGGGTATTGTATTCACCAACCAGTCACCTGGGTAACTATTGTGTGTGACCATTGCTGTGCATTGCTTGCCATGTATGTGTTCCTTAGTCCATGACATGGATGGTGTCTGGGATGTGCACATGTCCCACATGCATGTACAGTGACATTTGGAACTGTACCTGGGGTGTCTGGCTCATGTTGTGTACACAGAGTGTTATCATCAGATGTGGCAGTCCTGGCCTCATATGGCGGGAACTGTTAATGGACAGCAGATTGACCCTGCACCTACATTGATAGCATGATACATGTATTCCCTGGTGTCAGTGGCATCTGCTCATACAAGGCATGTGTTTCAGGCATGGTATGTTCATTGTGGGTCACATTTGATGGCACCACAAGTGTTGCAGGTGTCCAGTGGGGAACATAGGGAAGGTGCACTGTCTGCATGTACGTGCCTATTGGACTGATGGACAGGGTTCCATGCCCTCTGTAGCCCACTGCATTCACACCATGGTTACTATCAGTGGGCAATATGCAGGGTACTACCAACATAGCGGTTGTTGCCTAGGCACGTGTGTGCGTGTATGAGACATGAGTTGAGAGTGTTCTCTATAATACAAGGGTTGCTAACTATGTTCGCCTGGCGTTGATGTCACATGTAGGGGTATAGATTTGCACCCCAGCTTCTTGGCTATTTCACATCTGTTATCTCTGTACAGTAGACATTGTGACATATACTAGGGCCACCATATAAGAAATTTGCAAAACCCACTCCACAATGAGTCTAGTTGTCACAAACTCACAGCCACCTCCACACAGGATACAAACACAGACACACACCTGCCATTTCTGGGATTAGAACTCCTACCTAACCAGTTTATTACAGTATAGCACTATGCAGTTATAGGACGCACCATGGAGATTACTGGAGTCTTCTTTCCCCAAAGTTGTATTTCACAGTGCATGACATCAGCAGGATTGCCAAAGTAGGGCATTTGAATTGTAGTGAGTGTGACTAGCCTAAAAAAAACATTGCTCCCTACACAGACATAGGAACACACACACAAACATCCACACCTGTCATGTGTAGGAATAGAACCCCTACCAGAGTTCTATATTACACTACAGCATTACACTGTTATAGGATGAGCAATGGAGATTACTGGAGTACTTCCTCCCCAACAGTGTATTTCACAGTGAGTGACATCAGCAGGATTGCCAAAGTAGAGCATTTGAATTGTAGTTAGTGGGACTAGCCTAAAAAGCATTGCTCCCTGCACAGTCATAGAAACACACACACACATCCACCCCTGCCACATGTGGGAATAGAACCCCTAACAGAGTTCTACATCACACTACAGCATCGCGCTGTTATAGGATGTGCCACAGGGATTACTGGAGTATGCATTCTCCAAAGGTGTATTTCAAAGTGAATGATATCAGCAGGATTGCCAAAGTAGGGCATTTCAATTATACTGAGTGTGACTAGCCTAAAAAGCATTACACCCTACACAGACATAGAAACACACACACAAACAGCCACACCTGCTATGTGTGGGGATAGAACCTCTACCAAAGCTCTATATTACACTACAGCATTATGCTGTTACAGGACACGCCATGGATATTACTGGAATAACCCTTCCCCAGTGGTGTATTTCACAGTGAATGACATCAGCAGGATTGCCAAAGTAGTGCATTTGAATTGTACTGAGTGTGACTAGCCTAAAAAGCATTTCTCCCTACACAGACATGGAAACACATACACAAACATCCACAACTGCCATGTGTGGGAATAGAACCCATATCAGAGTTCTTTATCACACTACAGCATTATGCTGTTACAGGACATGCCATGGGGATTACTGGAGTATTCCTTCCCCAAAGGTGTATTTCACAGTGAATGACATCAGCAGGCTTGCCAAAATAGGACATTTGATTTGTAGTGAGCGTGAGTAGCCTAAAACGCATTGCTCTCTACAAAGTTGCCACATCAGGGACTAGAACGTCTACCTAACTAGTTTATCACACTATACCAGTACGCAGCTACGGGACACACCATGGAGATTACTGGGCTACCTCTTTCCCAAAAGTGCATTTCACAGTGAATGACATCAGCAGCCTTGCCAAAGTAGGGAATTTGAATTGTAATGAGTGTGACTAGCCTAAAAGGCATTGCTCTGTACACAGACAGAGACACACACAGTTGTCATGTCTGGGATTAGAACTCCTACCTAACTAGTTTATCACACTACAGCAGCTATCGGACACGCCATGGAGATTACTGAGCTTCACCTTTCCCAAAGGTGTATTTCAAAGTGGATGACCTCAGCAGGCTTGTCATAGTAGGGCTATGGAGAGGGCAGTGTGTGTGCATGGTCCATAACCCATTCATCTAGAGGTTGACACACCACATGCAGGCAAACGCAGGGTTATATTCCACAGGTATGTGTACACAGCTGCTAGATGACTACTTGCTTGTATAGTCATGTTGCACAGCTAGCACTTGCACCATGTAGTCTGTAATGCTGATGGATACCAGTGGCTAATGTCTACAGTGAGTGACATTTACACCTCATGTGGCTGTAGCCATTTGGCTGTGTGCTGGGTGGGACATTCCTCATAATGGATGGCTCCTTGTCACAGTCACTCTCTTCCACACACCTATGTACATCTACTTTTGGCTTATTATAGTGTGTTGTCCTTGGATATATGTCCGTATTTCTATCCACTGTGTGTGCAAAGCATGACTCGTGCATACTGAGTGTATGCACTAGCATCTGCAACTGGCAGATGTGTATGATCCACTGTTGTTTGCAGACATGGGCTTCATTTGTTTAAGTGTGTGAGCATGCCCAGTATGCCCTTCTGTATTGAATGTGTGGATCGATTCCAGGTAGTTTATACTCCACTGCAGACCTTTGTGTTATACACCTACAGGTAGCAAACTGTTTCTGCAGGGTATCCGTCAATCATTTGGCAATATAGGGACAAACTGTGCAGGGGATAGTGGGTACTTTAGGTGATTGTGTCTTTGCTGCTTCAGCTGCATGGTACTGCTGTTAGCAGGGATATTCAGACATGTGTACTGTTATACACTGTGAAGTTTTCTGTCCTCATGTACTGTCAGGTGAACATTCCTGCTCACAGTGATGTCTTGGGGGACAAGGGTGACTGCAGCTGTATCTGGTATTGGGGCAGATGCCTACATATTCATGGTGAGTTATGCCATTCAGGAGGAGGAGCTGCAGACACTTGCTGCTGGGTCTGTGTATCCTGTTCAGCACCTTAGTACAGTGCTGGCAGAGGATCCCAGGATCCCATACTTGTACATCCATTGACATGACAGTATGGCCTTCTCATACTGTGGCAATACCTCACAGCTGTACAGATTCACATAGGTTGTCCAGAGGCAGGGGCCATGAGTCAGGACATAACTCCTATTGTGGTGTACAGGCAGGTATGTAGCCACACATTTATGTGTTTGCAGCCAGGGATAGTGTGGATTTATTGATTGCTACGAGGTGCCTTGCACTCCTGAAAAGGATTTGTTTGTGTGTTAACCTTTTTGAGTTGGTCTTGCTGCACACAGCTTTGTGTCGGACCTTGCACATTCCATGCTGCCCATGCTCCCACCCCTCCTCTGTTATTCTATCCTCTTCCATACATTATGCATACATTCTCTGATACTTCCCCTAAGGTTATCACCCCATCACAGATGTGTGTTGGTGTTGGTCCACAGTTCATGCAGTGGGACATGGTGAACATGTTACTGTGGTTTGTCCACATGGCCTTGCATATGGCTTATGTGGAATGTGTTATGTTGTTATTTGGGTGTCCATGACATAACATGCATTGGCAGTACATGTGAGACACAAGCTTTTGGCAGAGGCCTATGAGCCATTAGGTGTTGATGCAGGCCAGATGTGGCAGGTCATTGCATTCTGTCAGTCCTACTGTCTCAGACCACCATACAGTATATTCCCCTGGGTGACAGGGTAGGTGTGCTAGGTGCTCATGCCAATACCTTATATCAGTCTTGTTCAGGTGGTGTGGATGCTGACAGGGTGCTACCTATGGCTAGAGACACACCTTTCACTTTTGCCATATACAGGTGGGGTCATATTGTACCCATTCCCCACAGCAGGGATACGACCAGAGAGGTACCTGTGTCTGGTGTTTGCATGAGCTGGGTGAATGTGTGCTATGGACACTACTTGCATCTGACACACATATATGCATGGGGCATTCCAGTTATGCTGGCATGTGCAGGTACATCAGCTGTTTCCCAATACATCAGTCCTACCTCCTTTGTGATCTGCAAGTGTTTGGGCAGACAACACTGGTATCCCCTACTAAAGGACCAGATAATGTGATGCATACCTGTATGTACAATTGCAAGGGTGTCTCCATTTCACAGTGACACAATGTATACTGTATATCTGGAGTACTTTCCCCTGTGTACAGCTTGTATATCTAGCCCAACAGCCATGCCATGTCAGTCTTTCAGATGGTGACACATATTACCACCATACATTTACAATGGCTTACTGCTAGCATGTGTTATACTCGTGGGAATTGTCTTTGGCACTGCAGTTGTGAGGACTTGTCCCTGTCATCAGTAGTGGTGGGCAATGGCCACCAGGTCTTACCTCAACATACATACATACTGACCACTCTCACACAATATGAAACACAACCAACCTAACACACACATACCTGCATATTGTGCAAATGCTACAACCTGTCCTGCTACCTTGGCCACCTCTGTGCATCTGTGTGCCACTGGTATTGTACCTACACATACATGTTACTACATTTCTACATAGGGTTGTGGGGTTGGCACACCTGACTGTTACTATGTGTGTACATCAGATTGGGGGGCACACCAGACCGTTACTACATTTCTAAATTGGTTTGGGGGGCACACCTGACTGCTACTACATTTTTAAGTAGGGTTGGTTTCAACATTCCTACACAGGATTGGGGAAGGGGGCACACCTGACTGTTACTACATTTCTACACAGGATTGGGGGAGGTGGCACACCTGTCTGTTTCTACATTTCTACACAGTGGTTGGGAGGGGGCACACCTGACTGTTACTACATTTCTATGCTGGATTGGGGGAAGGGGCACATCTGACTGTTTCTACATGTCTACATAGGACTGGGGGGGCACACCTGACTGTTACTATATTTCTACATAGGATTGTGGGAAAACACACCTGACTGTTTCTACATTTCTACACAGGATTGGGGGGCACACCTGACTATTTCTACATTTCTTCACAGGACTGGGGAGGGGGCACACCTGACTGTTTGTACATTTCTACACAGGATTGGGGGGGCACACCTGACTGTTACTACCCTTCTACACAGGATTGGTGGGGCACATCTGACTGTTACTACAGTTCTATGCAGGATTGGGGGGCACACCTGCCTGTTTCTACATTTCTACACAGGATTGGGGGGGCACATCTGACTGTTACTAAAGTCCTACACAGGATTGGGGGGGCACACCTGACTGTTTCTACATTTCTACATAGGATGGGGGGCACACCTGACACTTGCACACATTTGCTATGACTGTACTGGTATGTCAGGTACTCCATTTCTTTCTGTATTCTAACCTATCATGCTGACTAGAAGCATATCAGTGTACTACAGGTCTTAGCTTTGATTGACCTACATATTAGTTTCTGACTTCCTACCCTTCGGAACTAACATCCCACTGCCTGACCTGCTGTAGTCTGTCTGTGTAGGGCTGGGGGGAGATTACCCATAGGCATCATTTAGAGGCCATAGCACAGCCTTTGTTTGTGTTTGTCTACACCTGTCCTGCTGGCTGAGACAGTTGTTTGGTATGTGAACCTCCCTCACTGGTATGTGTGAGTCATATGGACACACATGTGGCCCAGTTCATTTCCTGAAGTGGGTTTTGTTGCCCTGTGTAGTACTGGCTACTATGGTGACACCAGTATTTGTTACAGATCTCATGGTGCCACTATAGGTGTCTACTATCTGCTGGCATATGATTCATCCACCCGATTCCCTTGTATGCTCACATCCATACCATAGATACAGGTAACGACACATTCTACTCCATTCGGCAATTGGTAGGTTGAGTGACTTACTTTGTGGGTGAGCAAGTATTGAGGATGGTGCTGGAGGGCTGCCTATGTTGGATGCACATAGTATACTCCCTATACATGATTGAGCACAGGTAGTGTCATGTTTGGCATCCCTTTTACTGTATGTGTGAGTCAGAGAGAGGTGTCATTCCCTGGGTCCCTACTGTGTCAGTGTATGTGCTATGCATTGCCTCTTTGCCAAGGACAGAGCATACTGGCACGCCTCCATCTGCCTACTGGGGCAGGCTCAGGTTGTTCCTCTTCTGAGTCATTCTGTGCCTGTGCAGGTCTTGGTATTGGTGGGTGGCTGTGTGACCCTGCCCTGTGCTGTTCCTGCTGTAGCTGTTTCCGCAGGACCATATTGTGTATCATGGCACATAGGATGACAATTTAAGTACATGTAGCTGGTGAGTACTGCAAGGCTCCACCAGATGTGTCCAGGCACTGGAACCATGACTTCAGCATCCCACACACATGCTCTATTATAAGTCTGGTCTGTGCGTGTGCCTCATTATGGCATTCTTGTTCAGGTGTGTGTGCATTTCTGATGGATGTCATCAGCCATGGCTCCAGTGTGTAACCAGCATCCCCCACTAGGTGACCGTAAGGGATGTCCCTATTGTCAAATCTCTGGTACAGCTGTGTCAGATGCCAGATGTGGGAATCATGATAGCTTCCAGAGCAGCCAGCACACACATTCATTATAATGCCCTGGGCATCGGACACAACCTGGCAGTTGTTGAAGGGGAAGTCCTTGCGGTTGATGTAGACCCTACACCAGTCACCGGGTGGTGCTTTGATGCATATCTGTGTGTGGTCTATAGCACCCACTACCTCAGGATATTCTGCTATTTGGTGGAAGAGACGCATGCTCACCGGCACACCGGCATGTGATGACATGGCATCCAGGGACTGGTGGAATATTCTGGATGCTGATGCCTCTGAGATCCTCATGATATCCCCAGGTGGGCTTTGGGAGGTACCTGTGGCTAGTATTCTTAGGCTTACACATACCTTAGTATCCACTGGAATGGGTTCCCCTCTGTTAGTTTGGTGTGTCAAGCGTTGCCGGAACAGCTCAACAGTTTGCTGTAGGAGGTCCCTGTCCACCCTATAGCACTCTACTATCTCCAGCTCATGTAGTCCCTGGTAGGTTACCCTGGGTCTGTACACTCTTCTCCTTCTCCTCACTGTGGGTTGGTCAACAGCATTCCCATCCTCACCACCCTCAGCCTCTTCCACGAGTTGTTGTATGATAGCTGCTGCACCCCCTATCATTTTGTTGTTTTGTTTGTTAAAAGTTCCCTGCTTGTGTACACCGGTGGTGTAGAGTATGGGAAAACCAGAGGAAAAGGTGTTTGCATAGTTTATAGTAGTGTTCTGGGCTGGGCTGTTCTGCTGCCTGTGTAATTGGCTGATTCTGATGCATTTCACCTGCCAGCTATGCTAGTTCTCCTAGATTACCTTTCTACTGCTGTTTTCCCTTCCCATTCCCTTCCTGTTTAAGCCCAGGGGATGTGCCATGCAAACACAGTGCTCAAATGTGCACAGAGCTGCTATTTCCTGGTTTACTTTATTTTTTTTTTCTTTATAACCCGGTGCGCAGTGCTCACACCCACTTAGGCAATGTAAAGAGTGCTAGGCAGCCTCAGACACACTCCCTTGCTTAGCTGTGCTAAGCTAGGAGCAAACCCGAGCTGCAGGGCTCCAGTCTGCTTACAGTATGCCTGACACCTCCCCATGATGTCAGTTAACTCCTAGGCTTGTACCAAGCTATTTCTGCTCTTACACTGTAGGGAGCTGCCTAGCATGCAGGGGAATTCTGGGATTCACTATCATTCCTCTCATTTGCATAGGATTGCCTGCTAATGCATAGTTACGTGTCCCACACTGAGCTTCCCCCCTTAGCAACCACTATTCACTGGCCATGTTGTCTTCTGCCTGCCATTGAGTATAATGGCAGAATAGTGATTTTGGTTAGAATGTTTATTTTAGTTTTTTTTTCTTACCCCCCCCCCCCCCCAATCTCATTTGCAAGCCGTTGCCCTACGCTTAAACAGCTGAGATCGGCTAAAAAAAATAAAAGTTGATTTTTTTTTTTGCAAGTGTTTTCCATGCCATTGGCATGCTTTATACATGATATCTACCCTTTATATAGAGCTGTCATGGCTCCGTTTTGTAATTTGCAGAAATGTACTCCGTTACTGGCAGAGTACATTTCTGCAGATTACACTAGTCCTTCACGGCCGGTTTTCGGCTTCCTGGATCGCAAATTCACCTCATTTGCATAGATTTCTCCTGCAAATGGGTTAATTTGCATACAGGGGCTGAGTCTGTGCAGGACTAGTGCAAGAGTGCTTGTGCACACCCCTACAGGTTATTCCTGGCTTGCACGGCAGACATATTGCCTGCTGGAGCTCCTGCACTAGTCCTGCATGGCATGCAGGGCTTGTAGAATCCAGGGGACAGCAATCTGTCTGCTGCACTTTTAAAAATAAGGCAGGTGGTTATAGCTTTCTTTGGCCTGCACCTGTATGTATTTGCACTTTACATCCAAAGCAGCACAACAGCTAAGTGGCAAAGCAGTTTCCTCAGTGCTGAAGTGACTCCCTTCCCTCCCTTCACAGCACTCTTTGGAATAACAAGGGTCTTACATCTACTGTATGCATTTCTGTGGGTACTTATTAAAATTCCCTCATACATCCAAGAACCATACAGGTTAATTTAAACTACTCCAGATATATTGCATTTACCATGACAAGGCTACTCCAAGTCTTGCCTAAAATGTGTAGATTAATTAAATGTTGGAACTTATTTCTACTTACTATTATAATTATTATCATTATAGACATTTTCTCTCCAGGTCCACCATTTACATGGGTGGTATACAGTAGGGAAAACCTGATTAATAAAATATAAATAGCTAACTTAATTAATCAACTATTTAGTGCAAGTCCATTAAGTAAAGAAAATAAAAGAAATTAAAATTAATTTAAATAGTAAGTGTATTTGCTGCAGTTTATGTAATATTTCTACTAAAATGTCCCACTTAAATTTTGCTCTAGCATGGTATAAGGTTTGAATGACACAAATGAAAAACACTGCGTAGAAGTCAAAATCAAACATCTAGTGAATGCACACATGCACAGGCAAATGCAGATGCCCCTACCCACAGATGCGCATACACACAAACACACACACACACACACACACACACACACACACACACACACACACACACACTGAAATTGAAAGGTATGTTAACTATAAAACTTGCTTTGACTGCACATTACTCATTACCATTTATGTTCTGTTGATATATATGGAAAAATGACAGTTATTAACATTTTGCATTTTAAAGACACTTTTGACAGTGTGGGAAATGCCAATTATTAATATTTTGCTTTTCAAATACTTGTTTTGACAGTGTGAATAGTGCAGTGGATACTGTAATGGGAAATAGTCTGTGATAAGGAGGCAGCACAGATTTTCAATTTAATTTCATCAGCTGTGTGGCAGATATCCGGATTTACCTGACATTTACATGCCACATAGCAAAATCAGTGTCCTGTTCTGCTACTTTCTACATCCTGTCTTAGTGAGATGTAGCTTAAAGCATAATTTGTGCAGACTTTCTGACTGACGACTGCAAAGTCGCTCAAGAAATGAGCTAGAGATCCAAACGATACAATTAGTGAAGGAATAGCTGAAATGCTAACAAAGGAAGTCTTTTGTCTAAAGGCCTTGAGTTATAATTGCTGAAGCATGACTTTTTAAATTATTATTTCTTTCCACATTCAGAATTCAGCTGCCTGTGGCCCATCAGTTACTGCATTAATCACCATAAGTGTCATGTGAGAAGAACACTAGTGCTGATGATCAAAAGTGCACCATTAATTTAGATTTTGCCCTGGGGCAGGGATTAATGTAAAACTGGGGCATAAGTCTTTAAAAATGATTATATCCACCTGTAACACTAGTTTAAATGCATATCTAGGGGACTGGAATGACAGCAGTAAACATCGAGTTTAGTTAATGAGACAGAATGGACACGAATCTTAGGATTTTGTCTTAGCTTAGACCAGTAATGTCATATTATTGCAGAATAAAGAAACCAGTTGGTAATCCAGCTCCTGATTTTAAGTAAAGTGGAGAGACCTGAAATGTAGACATGTAATCTGACATTTAGTCACATCTGAAGCATATAAAGCATTTAATTTTTCTTTATTTTATGGGTTGCATGCTGATATTTTCTGCATCATTATGGCTAGAGTCACATGAAACTCTGTACAACAATGAACAGTGATAGTATTAATGATTTTAATGTCTGCTTGTTCATGCACTTATGTTACATTTAGTGACAGACAACGGAATAGAGACGGTGAGTAAGAAGCATTTAAAATCCAATGATGGCAATCAGAATGCTCTCAAATCGTAGTATGTTTCAATGTGACAAGGACAGGAATTTTACAGCAGATAGAAAAAATAACTACTATTGCTAAATTAATTTGCTTCATCTGCTGTCAGTATTAATACCCTGATGATATTTTATATCCCTTGCTTTTGTGAATGGTGCATGAGCTTAAAAATAAAGGCACTAACAAAATACTGCCCAGTTTTATTTATATCCATGCAACCAGACATTGATTCTGCAAGTGTCCAATATTCTAAAATGAAGCTGCTGTGTAATCGTTCCTGCAATGTCAGATACCGAGTTCAGTTCTTTCAGTCCTTATAACTAGGAACCGCATCCTGTACAGTAAACATCTATGAAAACTAATGTCAAAATAAATTTCACAACAGACTACGCTGTGCGAGTTCACTGATTTCCATACTCACCCATACTCTTTAAAATCATACTAGTGTCAGACATTATAATAAGAAATACCATTCATTTCAACAATGTGCATTTTATGTCATGGATTCCATCAGAGCCAGATCATGGTCAAATGCAGCCCTAGGCATGATAATGGACACCCCCCCCCCAGTCATACCAATACCCTATTACTTGGCTGTTTCTTCCCAATTACCATAAAAAGCTGTTCAAACCTGTCAGTGTGCATACACTTTTCTTTTTTACTTATACAATGATTGCAGAATTTGATTTAAAACTTTTATTTAAAACTGTACAGCAAAAACACCATTTGCTAGACAAAACAAAGTATTTTCACACTTTAAACAGATGTAACATAGCAACGGTGAACTTCTCTTACCTTGAAACTTACATTTATTGAAAATGAATCTGGCAATCCATTAAACTATAACAAATGTGCAGGGATTCATAAGCCAACTGCATTTCTGAAGAGATATTGTAATTAGCAGCTATGTGAAGGATTCAGGAATTCAAAAGACTAATGTGCAATGCATTTCATAACAGCTTGGAATAGCCCACTGGATGCAAGTGTCCCTTTTCAGGGGTAGTCACAGAGCACTGTCTGATGAAGTGACTTTGTTAGAGTCACAAAGCAGACAAAAAGAAGGCTGAGGGAAATCACACCATGGACTAAAGGAGCAGCTAATTAACAGCTCATAGATTTGCTAAGCTGCATTCAGTAACAAGCAGATTCCTGTACTCCATCACAGTGCATTTCACACCCATGTATCTACAAAAACAAATAAATTAAAAAATGTATTCATAGTTAAATATTAACACTAAATTTGTAGATTTCATGGTGTCCAGTGTGTTCACATCCAAATAATACACACAATATCAACAGTCAGCAAAACAAGGAAAACTTACCCAAAGAGCATGGCTGAGATGATCACATTCATTTACTACAATCAATTCCTTCCTTTAACATCATAATTACTGTGTGATGTGGGATCCAAGTTAAGGTTTTTCTCAAAAACAAATTGAATAAGTACTACATTAAATTCATAGAATTATCTTTGTACAAAACAGCTTGCAGTATAAAGTTTAAAAATAATACAAATAATTATGAAATCAATTTTTCAATATTCCGTGCACTAGAATAACTCCCCAAATATTAATTTGGTTAACAATTATCTGCAGATTTCTAGTAATTTCTTCAAAAAATTCTTTGTTTTAGAGCAGTCTAGAAAAGGTGTTGTAATATTTCCGCTTCCCTAATATAATTTTCATAATCATGTAATCTTTCCTCAAATATCTTATACTTCATACTTGCCTTAACAAGTATTCTTTGATGAACCATCCTTCAAAAAGTAGTATTTTGTTTACACACCTGTTACATTTTCTGTGTCTCTGACTAGATTCCTGCATATCCCTATCGTATTTACTCCACTCATCCTCCCTAAAAAATTGTCCATAATCTACAAATAACCAAACTTTCATACTTGGTTTGAATTTAGCAAAATTCAACTTTCTCTTTGGTATTTTCATAAAAAGGATCTTGCGTTCTCTTTAAGACTCTGTGATTGTAAAGAGCTGCTTACTAATGAAGGGAACAGCATTTGATTTTTGTTTTTTTCTACCATCGGCCTGCTGTGTAACTCTGAGTAAGTCACTTAACCAGATAGCACTTCTAGGACTTGGTTAACAAAAAATGTGAGGCAAGAAGTTTAAGTGTAGCTTGTGTTCAAGAGAAAAAATAACCTTTATTGGCTTCCACTGATCCATAGTTCTCCTTAGAGAGGGAAGCAGAATGGAAGGAGGGTAGCAGAATCAAAGTACCTCATTCATTCTCCCTCAGAGAGGTAAGTAAAGACAATATGAGGTGACAGAATATAAACAAGCTGTTTGTTGTAATCAGAATCCAATCAGATGGAAGAAAAATCATCAGGTATGCTATTCTTAAGGTAAGCAGAAAACACACACATGCACACACATGCACACACACGCGCGCACACACACACACACACACACACACACACACACACACACACACACACACACACACACACACACACACACACACACACACACACACAAACTCCCCCACCCCCTCTCTCTCAGTCTCTCTCTCTCTCTTGCAATGGTAATTTACGTCTCTCTTTTTTTAATGCAAAAGACAAAGCGCTGCTTTACTGAGCTCCAGGAGCACATGGTCTCTCTCTTGCAATTGCAGAATCCAATCAGATGGAAGAAAAATCATCAGGTATGCTATTCTTAAGGTAAGCAGAAAACACACACATGCGCACACGTGCGCACACACACACACACACACACACACACACACACACACACACACACACACACGCACACACACACACGCACACACACACACACACACACACACACACACACACACACACACACACACACACACACACACACACACACACACAAACTCCCCCACCCCTTCTCTCTCAGTCTCTCTCTCTCTCTTGCAATGGTAATTTAAGTCTCTCTTTTTTAATGCAAAAGACAAAGCGCTGCTTTACTGAGCTCCAGGAGCACATGGTCTCTCTCTTGCAATTGCAACTTCAGGTGTGCTTTTTAAATGAAAAAGATTGCATCTGCTTTACTCTGCTCCAGGAAACTCTTTCTCATTCATTCACATAACAGCCAATTAAAAGATTGGAGCTGTTGTATGCAGAGTAGCCAAGAACATCACAAACAGAAAAGTTGAGTGTAAAGGTATTCTTTTTACGTCTGAATTATGCACACTGGGTAGCTGAGTGGAATGGAGTTGTTTTCCCACTTATAGCTTTCTATGGACCCCCAGGCCAGCATCAGGCCCTAGGCAGCTATCTTGGTCACTGTGTGGCTGTGTTGCTGGATTCCCAAGTTTTGATTCCGCCTACCTTACACTTTTGTTGACAGACACTCAGTTTTACATTAGTCCATACAATAAAGAAGAAATGCTCTTGAAACTTAATGTGCAGTTTTAAATATGTAAATCCATCTTTAAATATCTGTGTACTGTTCTATGTCTTTTAACTATTTGTTCCATGCTTGGTGAGAAATGTATGAAAATCCATCCTGGGTGGTCAAAACGCCACTCACCTTCTTGTCACTGAAGGGTGCTTTTTTGCCAAAGTTTCATAATGGTAACACAGAAAACTGCCCCCAAATATGTCTTATCTTTATTTTTTATTGAATTAAATATTTCCATTCCATCAGAATATTATACAACCCAGAAATTCAAGCCAGTTTTCAGTCTGTTATAGCAGCACAAATCACTTCCCTTTACCCATTCTACATGCATCTCTGTCATCACAGTTAATTATGACAGACATATTTATCTGCAGCTGACTTTCTCTTTAGCCATGTATCCCCAACCAAATGAATATCAGGGAAATCTCTCACATCCTAACATCCTGCACCTCTTTAAATCATGTGGATGCCAGCATCCTCTAATCATCCCGCATTTTAATCATTCGCACTCATCTGCATCCATGGCTGTGAAGGGTTGTATGTGTTATATGTATGCACTGCCCTATATGTTGTGCACTGCATATTTATTGTTCAAACTCATCCATAAGCACAGCTGTGAATGGTAATTTGTATGTGGAACACTACATGTTGTGTAAATCACATGTGCATGAACCTGTGTTAAGCATCAGTATTACATCAGTTTAACTAATATGCACACTTTTCCAAGCACAGATTCTCAGAATCAGTATGACATCAGCAAAAATCAGTTATACACTATGCACTGAACTTACTCATTGTGCAAATCCATTGTAATTAAAACCATAACACAATGCATAACATATGTTACATAACTAGTGGGATTCCAAAGGAGTAAGGAAGGGACATCATTTTAATACAGATTAGCTACAATAAGTGTCATTAATATACTGACATCTGCAACACACTGCTCAGTGAAATAATGATGCATGTTTGTTACAGAGACAGCAATAAATCAGTTAGAAAAATAAAGCATTAATCAGTAAATTATCAGAAACAGTACAAGCCATGTAGGAAGACCAGTTTTATAGGACATTTATACATGGCACATAAAGATGTACACATAACGATTTATTTATATACTGTCTCAAACTCGAAGGCACAATGCTTCCAGGACTTTACTAACACAGACACCCTGGAACAGACAGTGCACACTCCAACCAGAGGATCAAACATACTAGATCTAATACTTACCAGTAATGGAGAGTGTTGCACCCCCCTCCTCATGATATGTTCTTATTAGTGAGGGTGGATCACTCACAAAGCTGTCTCATTTGATGTAAAAACCATCCCAACCAGTAAAAGTTAGGAACTATTCAAAGGCAAACTACATTCTATTAAGTGACAGTTTGTCAAAATTCAAGGCTCTCCTTAACCTCGAGACCAAAGCCATCTCTGCAGAATTATTCAGAGTCACTATATAAACATGCAAATGTCTGCATAGAGGCTGACACACCTACCATAAATAAACCCAAAACAAACACTGAAAACAAACCCTACTGGTAGAATCCTCACCTTAACAAGGTATGTAATAAATGAAGAAAACTCATGGCCAAAATCAGGAAGACCAACTCCCTTAAAGACAAGTGGTCTCCTATACAACTAAAAAAGAAACAGGTCTAATTAAGCCCAACAAGGAACTATGAGGTTAGTATAGCTTCACGGGCTAAGGACAGTCACAAGGTCTTCTTCATCTATGTCCAGAACCTTAAAGGTGATACACAGTAGTGTGTCGAGCTAGTGATGAATGGTACCATCTTCACCAATCAGGGTGATATAGCAAATCTACAGCTGATAAATGCAACTCAAACCTCACCTCCCACCTCCCCCCAGCTCCACCAGGTGAAACCCCTTCCAGCTATCAGAAGGGACCAGGTACTGACAGCACTTACTAATGTCAAGAACACGACCTCCATGGGATCTGACAACATTGTTGGTTGCCTCTTGAACAGTCTAAAGCACAGCCTATCAGAACCAAATGAGGCTTTCTTCAACTACAGCCTTGAAACAGGCAGCATTCTATGCAAATCAAGGATGCCAGCAGTCATTCCTTTCCACACTGGTAGACCACCAACTTACCTGGGGAACAACAGACCCATCTGTCTAACATGCCTAATATGCAAAGCCATGGAACGAGTTATCGTGGAAATGATAAACAAGGACATTGGCAACCTGCAGACACTGGATCCATCACAATTTGAGTTTGTTAAAGGATGGTTGTGCCTATTTAACCTTTTAGACTTCTTTGAGAGGGTCAACTAGGCAATAGATGAGGGTAAAACAGTGTGTACTGCATATCTTAACCTGGCTAAGACATTCAATGCCATACACTACTCTGGCATTGTTGACAAGCTCTCTAAGCTAAGCAGAAATCCTTACATAACTCGCTGGCTCACAGTCAGGACCCAAGAAGTCAGGATCAGTGAGACCACCTCCACCAAGAGACCATTCATCAGCGGAATACCACAGGGATCCATGCTGGACCTGCTCCAGTTTGGCATCTACTCCCAGAAGTCAAGGCTAACTTTCAAGGCCTGTGGCTCATCAAGATCACTGATGACTGTAAACTGGGAGCTATTATAGATTCCCCCAAAACAGCAACATCTTACAAGTGGGTTTAACACAGACAAATGACTAGTACCAAAGCCGTGGCCTAAAATTCAGTGCCAAAAAATGCATTATAATGCCCTTTGGGAAACTGTCAATGCAAGTTAATTACTCTGTCAATAAAATGCCCCTAAGAATCGACCTAGTAGTAAGCGATCTGGGAACATATAAAGACAGCAATTTTGCCTTTGACCAACACATAGGTAAGAAAACAAGAAAATCATTCTAAGTCAACCATCTTGTAGGTAAGAGTATGGCATCCAGGTCCAGGGAAGTTATAGTACCATTCTACTCAGATCTTAACAGACCTATCATTGAATAAAATGCCATTTTTGGCATGTATCTAACCAGAATCTTGTAACAGTTGAAACATCCACAAAAGTTTCTCACCAGGAGAATTCAAGACATGACTACCCTGTCCTACACTGATGATCTAAAGCCTCTGTCTCTAGATTCAGTCCCTTAGAGGCTGCTGAGAGGGGATCTTTGGCTGGTTTACAGGACTTCGTCAGACTCAGCCTTGATGGATCTGTTGTACATGTACAAAAAAATAGCACCAGAAACACCAGATCCATGAATGTGAACTTCACTTGTGACATAAATAGAATATGCTGGAGAGATATATATGTGTTCCAAAGGATCCCTGCACTATCAAATTGGCTGTCCATCTATGTAAAACAGAGATCATACTTAGACCTGTTCAAATAAAACCTTAACAATTGGATGGGAAATCATAAACTTACCCTTGTCTGATCCCCATATCCCTTATCTAACACCCCCCCTCCAAATACTTAGTTGCCTCCCTATTATCATGCCCCCCTGTAGAGTCACCTACGATACTCAGGACCAAAAGGGTTTGGGGTGTGCATGACTAGGCTTGTAAAGAGCCCTAGTGGTCATTAGCCTAATAACAACTTATGAGCCTATGAAACTATGATGGACACTACATCAAGGTTCATTATATTGGCATACATATGCATAAAATATCTCAGAAACCATCAAATTCATTTACACAACAAGGATACTCAACAATGTTTTTGCAAGGGTGAACCCCCTCCTGTACTTTCACACCCCTGTAACTTTAACTGTAGTAACTCCAAGAATACATAACAGTGGGGATAGGAGCTGACTCCATAACATCACTGCTGTGTGATACCAAATGGGATCCCTTTCATATGTAAGTAAATGTCATGCAACTAACCACTGATATCCACTCACAGCAAAACACCAATATGTAGTCATTGATGTATGCACTGTCATTAAATGTATTACAATGCACAGTATCTTCTAAGTAGAAGAACACAGATCACTGAATGCATGTTGGGTCAGGGTTAGCTACTCTGTGGTGTATGAATTGCCTCCAGATGATTTAATCTCATTGACTACTGTCACCATAAATAGCCCACAACCAGCAAGACAAAGGGGTCACTTTTGGACCTTTTTCACATGATGCCGACAAAGAATCTCAGATGCCTACAGTCTCCCTAATATAGTGAGTGATCCCCTACTTATATAAGCAATAATTTCTTTTAAAACTCCCAAAGCTTCTCCAAAAGACTAAATAGACACAGTTTCTCTGAGATAAAGATCCATTAATACTGGATTACCCAAGGAAAATTAACTAGAGCAGCTATCCCACATAGACAACCATTCAACATCCCTGTCTATTTTCTGCTTCATCTAATGGCAATCCTGGACAAACTCTACACTCATACTAACAGAAGGTTTAAAGGCAACTATTGTTCCCTTTTATGACAGAGATAAAAGCATTATTAAAGAGACATGATTCTGCATGCCATAACTGGAAAATCAAATAAACAAAACCACTGAGATGAATTCCTTAACCTAAGACAAAAATGTAAATCTCTGATTAAAGAACCAAAATCAACCTACTTGAGGAGAAAAGAACATGCCAGTCCTTTCAGTTGAGGAGGTTTTGCTCCATCTTTATGCCACACTCTGCTCCTGTGCTAACAGGTGTGCTAAAGGCAACTACTGCCCTGATTTATGAAAGACATAAAAGAATGACTAACGTGATGGCATAACTGCAAAATATCAAATAATCAAGTACTTAAACCTAAGGAAAAAATGTAAATTTTTGATTAAAGAAGCAAAATCAACTCACCTGAGAAGAAAACAGCATGCCATGTTCTCTCAGAGAGGTATTGCCAGACATAAAACCATGATTAAAGGATGTGATTCTGCATGGAATAACTGGAAAATTTCAAAAAGTGAAAAACAGTTTTGCCAAATTCATTAACCTAATCCATAAACATAAACTTCTAATTAAAGAAGAAGCAAAATCAACTTACCTGGTGGGGAAAAAATGTCACACCCTCTCAATCACAGAGGATTTGGAAGGTAAAAAAAATAGTTGTCATTTCAACAGTAACACATCAGAAAATGACATACCTCCAATGAAACTGTCTAATCTCATAATCTTCAGAAAACGTATTACTGCTCCATAGCAACATATAATAATAAGGAACCAATCGTCAGTTTGGAATAATATTTTATCTAATAAAGAATACGTTTGGATTGTTAAATTGTGTGCTTTGCTTCCTTCTGGATTAAATGAATCCTTTTAAGAGTGATATATTATTTTTCAGCCAGTAGATGGTGATCTTTGAATTTCCATTTTTGAATATTTATTTTTATATTCAAGTAATATATATTATTTTAGTATTTATTAATCTAGTGTAAATGGGTATGATTATTACAGTATTGTATATGTGACAGTGATAGATTCAGTGTGAAAAGTATATATTTCAAGATGGTGTTATATATAAATGAGCATTCGTTTAACTGCAATGCATTTAAGTGATGAAGACTTTTTTTTTTTTTAAACTGGTCTTTTAGCTGCAGATTTTTTGAATAAATGTATTCATACAAGAAGACCATCCCCGGGATTCATGAACCTTGCGCCAGGCGCCAACATAGCGTCGGCGTTATAAAGCCAAATATGGCCACCGAGCGATTCAGGTATGAAGCAATCCCACGTGCACTACTGGCGTGCGCCGGACCTGCGCCGCCGCGTAGGTATGCTAATCACACTGTGTGCGGTATTGCACCATGCAAATGAAGGCAAATAGCGATTCACCGGTGGGGCATGCGAAGCGTAAGACGGCAATGTAAACCAAAAACGGTTTACATTTACCCAAACATGACCAAGGAGTAACGGAAGGCTGTCAACGTCAGGTATCATACAGGTGCAATATGCCAAAGCGCAAAGGCACCCAGAATGTCCAAAGAAAACATGCACAACTGTAAATAATGACAAAAATGTCATGTACGTACAAACCACAGCAGAACCCCGGATATGTGTACAGAAGGTGCAAAGCAATGAAATAATATGACAATGTCCTAAAAGAGCTGTATAATACACATCAGCTGTACAGCCACCACACACCATAGTATGTATGGAAAGCCCAACCCCAGCGCAAGGGTTGTCAAGGAGTGGTGGAGTGTTCGCCGTAACCATGTATTAGCAGTCAATGCCATGCAAATGAGGCAGATAATAGTGAATCGCAAAGCTGGCGCCGGTGTAAGGATGGAGCAAACGGCGCAGCGGTACTACACCGAGGAGTGGCCTACACGAGATACATGTCAATCGCAGAGGGGTGTGCCACTGTAGGAGGAAGCATATTGAAGGCCAGCAAACCTGGCTGTACAATGCACATCACAGCAGCAGGACCGGCGTGTGAGGAAATAGATGCGCTGAGAGTACATAATGCGCGCACAGATGCATGTGCATGAGGATGACTATGTTCCCCAACACAGTCATGTGATGGCCTCCCCGTCAACAGCCACGGATATAGGAAGGTAATGCGGAGAATATGAGGAAATGCGGAAGCAGTGTAATTGGAGCCGTAATGAGCAATCAACACCAATCAATCCAGGAAGGGCAAACGGCGGCAGCCGACAACTCTGTATGCAGACTCCTGCATAACGGGAAAGGGGAGGCATATGAATGCAAAGATAGTAGGGGATGTAGTAGAAATGCAAAGAACAAAGAACCGAAATAGCACAGCCAAGTACAGAGGTAGCATAACTGTGGCTGCAGATAAAATGCATCATATGCCATGTGCCTGCAGGATGCAGTAATGTAAGATGCAAAGCTAAGCCAATGCAGGCAACTGTAATGTAACACTAAAGGCAATACCGTTGCAGTTGCAACCGTAAAACACCAAAAATAATCCATGGATACGGCTGCACAGACACACCCAATGACATCACCGGTATACAGCACAACAGTATAAAGTGTGAATCCACACAACACACACTGCAATTTCCCAAACGCCCCACCGTATGGTGTAAACACACTGGGAACTTTTAATATGTATATGGTGGGTGCCGTGGCCGTGATGCATAGGTATGTGGCAGAGACAGACGGAGTTGCGGAGGACGGTGCCGACAACTACCGTAGGGCCTCACAGGAGAAGGAGAGTGTTCAGACCAAGGGTGACCTACCAGGGGCTGCAAGACCTGGAGATAGTAGAGCGCTACAGGGTGGACAGGGACACTTTACAGCAAATAGTGGAGCTGTGCCAGCCACGCCTGAGAACAAGAGACAACAGAGGGGAGCCCATCCCAGTGGACACAAAGGTATGTGTGAGCTTGCGAATACTGGCTACAGGTACCTTTCAAAGGCCAACCGGGGATATAATGGGTATCTCACAGGCATCAGCATCTAGGGTACTACACCAGTTCCTGGATGCCATGTTACGACATGCCCATGAGTATATAAACTTCCCCAGATCTCAGGAGGAGTTGGCTAGCAATATGCGCCGCTTCCACCGTGTGGCACAATACCCAGAGGTACTGGGTGCGATCGACTGTACGCACATAGAAATCAAGTCACCGCCCGGGAGCAGGGTAGGCGCTACAAAAACCGCAAGGGATACCCCTCCATCAATTGCCAGGTCGTGCACAATGCGCAGGGCATTATCATGGATGTGTGTGCTGGCAGCCCTGGAAGCTTCCACGACTCCCATATCTGGCATGCCTCACAGCTGTATCAGGTATTCGCCAGGGGACATCACACAAGGTCACCTTGTGGGGATGCTGGCTATGCACTGGAGCCGTGGCTGATGACACCCATCAGAAATGCACACACACACATGCAAGAACGCCATAATGAGGCACACGCACAAACCAGAATAATCATAGAGCGTGTGTTTGGGATTTTGAAATCACGGTTCCGGTGCTTGGATACATGTGCCCACAGGT